>NC_056726.1:818656860-818658931 GCF_019279795.1 Protopterus annectens | reverse complement strand
AAGGGTCAATAATCCTTTTTAATCATCATGTAATAGTCAGGACAAACCTCAAAATGTTGTTAGGGACCTTTGATCAAGGTTCAATAATTCCCTTTTTTAATCATCATGTAATAGTCAGAAAACATCTCTGTTTAACACAACTAATTTCCAATGGAATATTATTGTAATGGAGAGACATCAATGCTTCCTTATACTCAGCACCGATTAGGTCAGTTATGAAGTATAATGCCTCTTTTGGAAGGTACCTCACTAGAAATATCAAACAACTAGGGAGACCCCAGATGTATCTAACTAAAGAAATTATGGGGTTAAAGACAACGAGCTACCAAAAATCCATCTTCTCCAGCAAGGTAACAATAAAAAAAAAAAAAAAAAAAATCTCATCTAAAACTGCACCAAGCTGATTGGCATTAATGTAAAAAACAGTTTGATGCATGTAAATCACTAGGCGCGTAAGCACTTCAGCCGTTACCGCAAATGCAGTATCAGCATTCGTTTACGGATTCGGTACTGCACTGCCGCAGCATCATAGCTAACATTCCAATACATAAAGTTGAAAACAAGACAAAATATTGTAAAATACAAAAACAATTCCAGTACATAGTTAAAAGCCATAGTTATACAGTTATTTTACTTCTGAAAATGTGTCTTAATTCACGTTTTATTTGTTAGCCAATATCTCTAATAGTTAAATATTATAGCAATAACCCATGCCTGGGTGTGGGTAATGCTGGATTTACCCACGGTTGGCGTGGTTTGGTCCCGAGGGCCCGAGGACCAAACAAAGACAACCGTGGGTAAATCCAGCATTACCCACACCCAGAAGTGGGTTATTGCTATTATACAATAACATTATTTAAGAAAAGAAATAATTACTTTTCTTAAATAATGGCATTGTATAATGCCTCTTTGCTGCCCTTCCGCAGCTGTCTGGTGTTCCGCGGCAGTTCTGATGTACTGCGCATGCCTACGCAGTACATCAGAGCTGTGGGCAAAAGCAACGGAGAACGCAAGATCTCCATTGCTTTTTACTGTCTCGCTATGTTAAATGGGTTTAACATAGCGAGACAGGTTTAAAAAAAAAGCAACGGAGATCGCAAGATCTCCGTTGCTTTTTACACACTGTGTCGCTATGTTAAAGGAGTTTGTAGTTTGTAATTGTAGTAAGCAGTGTTACCCACACTGTGGTATGCAGATAAAATATGTATGAAATTCTGTACAACAATGTTGGAAGTGCAAACAGGTCAGTCATATTAGACAGAAAACATTGCAAAGCTTCACAACAATTGCCTGATAGCATAGTGTACAGTGATCTTAACTGTAATGCTTTTGTCACACACAGCAGGGCTTTGAATCCCAGGAGCGCTAGTAAGTTGTTTGCATAATCATTCCACACAACTGTACAGAGTTTGTTAGAATGTTCAGAGAGAAAGCTGTATGCATATTAACACTTAACAACTGTACAGATTTTGCTAGAATGCTCAGATAGAGAGTGGTATGCATATTCATACCCCCTCAACTGTTCCAATCTGCCCAGTATGTCCAGATAAATGGCCCATACCACCTGCCTTTTGCCCTGCTCCCCTGACAAATTAGTGTGATGATCCAAGAAATGTAGGCAGCTGTTAATGACATATAACTGATAGTCAGACTTGTACATAGTCAGAAAATGTACATTCAAACAAACCTGTCATCCCAGTATCTCACCCAAAGTGTATGAGAACAGTCTCAAAACATGTTGCATTAACACCTGCATCTTGTCCGGCCTGTACATAAGACACAGGTCCCATGCATACTAATCAACAAACATACCATTGTACAATATAAGGCCATTGGGTAGTGCAATAATACATGTAAGGGACAGACCACTGCAGTGACTATGAATGTTGTGAAAACTACAAGGATTTATTAGTTGTTAATTGAACTCTCGCTCTCTCACCCCTACCATATGTGCAAAATAACCGATTTACACAACTCATTTGGTATGTCTACACTCCTAACCTTTGTTGGGACATATGTCCTATTGGTTTATAAATATTAACATCTGTTTCTATGCATGTGCCATGTTAAA
>NC_056726.1:818554360-818651860 GCF_019279795.1 Protopterus annectens | reverse complement strand
CAGTGGGGCAGCATGTAACATCACATAGAAGGGGAGCTAGAACAATTACATCCACCACAGTCTGTACACAGGCTAAAGTACATATTAGCAATACACACACTGCTGACATTCACAATCACTACACAGACCTCAGTACTGTACAAACATCCACAGATTGTCCAGATTATGTCATGTAATATAACCCCTACTGTACATGACATGTGTATCAGTCTGATATATCACTGCCTTGTCAGCAGAGATGATGACACTATTTATGGTGTACAGCACATATGCACCACTTCATGCACATCATCTGTGCAACGGTTGACAGAGGTTTGTCTGACAGCACATACACAGGGCCAGTATAGACATGTTGCTGTGATAACCTCATACATTTTCCATTGTAACGGAGTTTGTTGCACCATATGTCCTATGAGGGATATTGAGTCAGTAACTGTCATGGCCTTCACCTTCTACAGACTGCAATCCTCACACTACCTTTTGCATTCCACAGATAGATGCACCATGGTTAACACATGAAAACAAAGGCACAATGCTGTCCAGTCTGCAGATGATCCTGCAGATAGGGATTCCTCATATACATGGAACTGACATGGCAGGTATTGCGACATGTACAACAGGCATATCCAGACAAACACTGTTAAACTATTACTCAAAATGCAGTATGGCAGCACTTACAGTCTGAGTCAGGTCAGGCAAATCCCCCTCCTGTTTGTTGGCCTCTTTCCACAGTGCATGTTGTTAGAGATAAATCCCCAATCCATCTGAGATGCTGTTTGCCAAACATCAGACCTAGTTCCTGCTCACAGTGAGTGAAATGATGTTCCTAGGTACTGGAGTGTGTTTCCAAGCAATTGGCTATGGGAATGTTACCACAGCTGTTCCACATGCAATCAGCTAGGGGAGTGCTGCAATTTGTGCAGAGGCCATCAGCTGATCATGAGCATCACTTGAAATACACATGCTGCTGCCTAAACATAGCAGGTGTGGTTCTCCATATTCACCAGAGAGGGAGTGAGGGAAGCAGACAGAGGTGAATACATGTCAGAGAGGGGTGGATGAGTAAAACAGAAGCATGTTTGTATCACACACCTACCAGCACAGGAGGGTATTAAACCCCCAACAACTATGTAGTGCTATCACAGTGAGATGCAGCTATTGGATGTGCCACACAGGTTACCTGCTGTGGAGCACTCAGAACATATTTGTGATGGTGAGTGACATCTGCAACAGGGATACGGTAGTTATATGGTACTTGATGTACACTTGCCTGTCTGCATGAACAGGTGCCAGCATCAACACAGGCACACTCACACAGGGACGCACACACATTGACACACTTGGCAGGGCCAGGAGTGCAACTCATCACTAGTGGGGCAGTCACCACCATGCCTAGGCATGTGTGTGAGTATGACACATGGGTTGAGTGTGTGCTCTGGGTAACAGTAGGGTTGCTAACTGTGATTGGCTGGCCTTGATGCCACATGTATGGGTATGGCTTTGCACCCCAGCCTCTCAGCTAATTTACATCTGTTATCCTTGTATGGTTGACATTAGGGCCACCATAAAAGTGATAAGCAAAACCCCCTCCATATTGCCCACAGGTGTCACACACTCACACCCACCTCTACACAGAATACGAGTTACAAACACACACACACACACACACACACACACACACACACACACACACACACACACACACACACACACACACACACATCATGCCTGGGAGTAGAACCCCCTACTTAACTAGTATATTACACTACAGCACTACGCAGTTATAGTACACGCCATGGATATTGCTGGAGTACTTTTTCCCCAAAGGTGTATTTCACGATGAATGACATCTGCAGGACTACCAAAGAAAGGCATTTTATCTATCACATGCACCCCACGGACCATACGGAGGTCATATGGGCAAGGAGTATGAGGAGGTGTCAGACATCAGACAGCATGCTTCAGTATGCCTTGGGGGGTTGTAGTGAGTGTGGATGTGGACATATGCACCATACAACACACACTCGAACACACAGGGTACCAGTTCTGACATGCATGGGTGCATGTCTGCATGGGTGTGTGGTGGTCATCCATGCCAGCAGGCTATACAAGGGTAGACGATGGGTATACCTTGGCATCAGGCCACATGACAATGGTCTGCATTGTTGGCCAGGCATGTACTTTCTGCATTTGCCCACACAGGTGGGTATTGCATCCCCCATCCAGTCACCTGGGTGACTATAGTGTGTCGCCAATGCTGTGAATCACTTGTCATGTATGTGTTACTTAGTCCATGACATGGATGGTGTCTGGGATGTGCACACCTCCCACATGCATGTACAGTGACATGTGGAACTGTACCTGGGGTGTCTGGCCCATGTTGTAAACACAGATTATCATCAGATGTGCCAGGCTTGACCACCTGTGGCAGGAACTGGTAATGGGCATCAGGTTTACCCCGCACCTACATTGATGACATGCTAACAGCATTCCCTGATGCCAGTGTCATCTGTCCATACAGGGCATGGTGTCACACATGATATATCCGTTGTGAGTCACATGTGAAGGCACCTAAGATGGTGCAGTTGTCCACTGGGGAACAAGGTGGAGGTGCACTGTCTGCATGTATGTGCATATTGGACAAATGGGCAGGGTGACATGGCCTCTGTAGCCCACTGCTATCACTGCATAGTTCCTTTGAGTGGCCAATATGCAGGGTACTACCCACATATTGACTGTTGCCTAGGCATGTGTGTGAGTATGACACATGGGTTGAGTGTGTGCTCTGGGTAACAGTAGGGTTGCTAACTGTGATTGACTGGCCTTGATGCCACATGTATGGGTATGGCTTTGCACCCCAGCCTCTCAGCTAATTTACATCTGTTATCCCTGTATAGTTGACATTAGGGCCACCATAAAAGTGATAAGCAAAACCCCCTCCATATTGCCCACAGGTGTCACACACTCACACCCACATCTACACAGAATACGAGCTGCAAACACACACACACACACACACACACACACACACACACACACACACACACACACACACACACACACACACACACACATACACACATCATGCCTGGGAGTAGAACCCCCTACTTAACTAGTATATTACACTACAGCACTACACAGTTATAGTAGACGCCATGGATATTACTGGAGTACTTTTTCCCCAAAGGTGTATTTCACGATGAATGACATCTGAAGGACTACCAAAGAAAGGCGCTTTATCTGTACTGCAGGTGATTAGCCTACAATGCATTGCTCCCTACACAGACATTGAAACACACACAAAACATCTACAACTCCCATGGGTGGAGATGGAACCCTACCAAGGGTTTAAATCACACTACAGCAGTACGCAGTTACAGGACATGCTACAGAGATTACTGAACTACGACCTTCCCAGAGTTTTATTTCTAGGTGAGTGACATCAGCAGCCTTGCCAAAGTTGAGTATGTGATTTGTACAGAGTGTGAGCAGCCTAAAAAGCATTGCTCTCTACTCAGTCAAACAAACACACTCACAGATTCACACACCCACACAATTGCCAGGACTGGGGTTAGAACACCTACCTAACTACTTTATCACACTACAGCAATACACAGTTGCAGGATGCACTACAGAGATTACTGGGCTATGATTTTCCCAGAGGTGTATTTCTGGCTGGGTGACATCACCAGCCTTGCGAAAGTTGGATATGTGAATTGTCTGGAGTGTGAGTAATCTAAAAAGCATTTCTCTACTCAGTCAGACACACACACACACACACACACACACATTCACACACAAACACATACAGTTGCCAATGCTGGGGTTAGAACACCTACCTAACTACTTTATCACATTACAGGGGGTATGTAGTTACACAGGACACACTATGGATATTATTGGGCTATGATTCTTTCAGAGGTGTATTTCTAGGTGCGTGACATCATCAGCCTTGCCAAAGTTGGGTATGTGAATTGTCCAGAGTGTGAGTAGCCTAAAAAGCTTTTCCCTACTCAGTCAGACACACACACACAGATTCATACAGTTGCCAGGTCTGGGGTTCAAACACCTAACTAACTACTTTATCACACTACAGGAGTACGCAGCTACAGGATGCACTACGGAGATTACTGGGGTGTGACTTCCCCAGAAGTGTATTTCTGGTTGGGTGACATCAGCAGCCTTGCCAAAGTTGGATATGTGAATTGTCCGGAGTGTGAATAGCCTAAAAAGTATTTCTCTATTCAGTCAGACACACACACACAGTTGCCAATGCTGGGGTTAGAACATCTACATAACTATTTTATCACACTATAGGGGGTACACAGTTACAGGACGTGCTATGGAGATTAGTGGACTGTGATTCTCCCAGAGGTGTATTTCTAGGTGAGTGACATCAGCAGCCTTGCCAAAGTTGGGTATGTGAATTGTCTGGAGTGTGAGTAGCCTAAAAAGGCATTTCCCTACTCAGTCCAACACACACACAAAGATTCACCCACAGTTTTCAAGTCTGGGGTTAGAACACCTACCTAACTACTTTATCACACTACAGGACTACGCAGTTACAAGACGTGCGACAGAGATTACTGGGCTATGACTTCCACAGAGGTGTATTTTTAGGTGAGTGACATCAGCAGCCTTGCCAAAGTTGAGTATGTGATTTGTATGGAGTGTGAGCAGCCTAAAAAGCATTGCTCGCTTCTCAGTCAGACACACACACATGCAGATTCACACACAAACACACACAGTTTCCAAGTCAGGGGTTAGAACACCTACCTAACTACTATATCACACTACAGGAGTACACAGTTACAGGATGTGCTACAGGGATTACTAGGCTATGATTTTCCCAGAGGTGTATTTCTAGGTGAGTGACATCAGCAGCCTTGCCAATGCTGAGTATATGAATTATACGGAGTGTGAGTAGCCAACTAAGCATTTCTCTTTACACAGTCAGAGACAGATGGACAGACACACAAACACACTCACACATTTGGCAAGTCTGGGGTTAGCACTACTACCTTACTAGTTTATCACTACAGACTTATGCAGTTATGAGAAGCACCATGGAGATTACTGTTCTACAGCTCTCTCAGAGGTGTATTTCACATTGGATGACCTCAGCAGGCATGCCATAATACTGCTACGGGGAGGGCGGTGTGTGCATGGCCCATATCCCATTCATGTAGGGATTGACATGCCACATGTGGGCACACACAGGGTCATATGTCACAGGTACGTGTATACAGCTACTAGATGACCACTTCCTTGTACAGTCATGTTGCACAGCTGACACGTGCACCACAATAGTCTGTCATGCTGACAGATACTGTTGGCTAGTATCTGCAGTGAGTGACATCTGCACCTCATGTGTTTGGGACCCTTTGGTTGTGTGCTGGGTGAGACAGGCCCAGATGGCTCCTTGTCACGGGCACCCTCTTCCACACATCTATGTCCATCTGCCTTTGGCTTATTATAGTGTGTTGTCCTTGCATATATCTCTGTATTCCTATCCACTGTGTGTGCAAGCAGGAGCAGGTGCATACAGACTTATGCCTGCACTAAGTACTGTGACTGCCAGATTTGTCAGGTCCACTGGTGTTTGCAGACATGGCCTTCATGTGTTTAACTGTGTGAGCATGCCCATTATGACCTTTCAGTATGTTGTTGACTGACATTGCCTTCATTTCTCTAAGTGTGTGAGCATGCCCAGTATGGCCATCTGTATTGCATGTGTGGATCAAGTCCAGGTAGTTTGTACTGCAATGCTGATCTTTGTGTTGTACACCGACAGGTAGCATGCTGTGTCTACAGGGTATCCATCGGTCATTTGGCATTGACTGTTCCTACATTTCTGCATAGCAGGGGGGCACCTGACTGATTCTACATTTCTACACAGGAGTGGGGGAGGGGCACACCTGACTGTTAGTATAAATGTACGTAGAATGGGGGGGTACACCTGACAGTTATACACATTTGCTATGACTGTACTGGTATGTCGGGTACTCCATTTCAGTCTGTAGTCATACCTATTATGCTGGCTAGAGGCATACCGGTGTACTACAGATCCTACCTTTAATTACCTACATATTGGTTTCTGACTTCCCAGCCTTCACATCTTACATCCAAATTCCTGGCCTGCTGTAGTCCATCTGTGTAGGCCTGGGGGTGGGGTTACCCATAAGACTCATTTAGAGGCCATTGTACAGCATTTCTTTGTGTTTGTCTACACCTATCCTGCTGGCTGTGACAGTTGTTGAGTATGTGACCCCCCCCCCAACTGGCATGTGTGAGTCACTTATCTTGTGGGTGTCCCAGTATTGAGGGTGGTGCTGCAGGGCTGCCTATGTCAGATGCACATAGTACACTCCCTATACATGGTTAAGCACAGGTAGGGTCATGTTTGGCATCCCTTTTACTGTATGTGCAAGTCGGAGAGAGGTGTCATTCCCTGGGTCCCTACTGTGTCAGTGCATGTGCTATGGATTGCCTCTTTGCCAAGGCCAGGGCATACTGGGCATACCTCCTTCTGCCTACAGGGGCAGGCTCAGGTTGTTCCTCCTCCAAGTCACTCTGTGTCTGTGTAGGCCTTGGCAATGGTGGGGGGCTGTGTGGCCCTGCCCCATGCCATTCCTGCTACAGCTGTTTCCACAGGATCATATTGTGTAGCATGGCACATACTATGAAGATGTGGGCACACATGGCTGGAGAGTACTGCAAGGCTCCACCGGATATGTCCAAGCAATGGAACCATGAGTTAAGCATCCCAAACACATGCTCTATGATGATTCTGGTTTGTGCGTGTGCCTCATTATGGCGTTCTTGCATGGATGTGTGTGCATTTCTGATGGGTGTCATCATCCACGGTTCGAGTGCATAGCCAGCATCCCCCACCAGGTGGCCATATGGGATGTCCCCCCTGGCAAATACCTGATACAGCTGTGAGGCATGCCAGATGTGGGAGTCGTGATAGCTTCGAGGGCTGCCAGCACACACATCCATGATAATGCCCTGGGCATTGCACACAATCTGGCAGTTGATGGAGGGGTATCCCTTGCAGTTTATGTTAGCACCTACCCTGCTCACCGGGTGGTGACTTGATGTGCATGTGAGTGCAGTCTATTGCACCCAGTACTTCCGGGTATTCTGCCACATGGTGGAAGAGACGCATATTGCTGGCCAACTCCTCCTGCAGTCAGGGGACATATATGTGCTCATTGGCATGTGGTAACATGGCATACAGGAACTGGTGGAGTACCCTGTATGCAGATTCCTATGAGATCCCCATGATATCCCAAGTTGGCCTTTGAAAGGTACCTGTGGCTAGTATTCTCAAGCTTACACATACCTTTGTATCCACTGGGATGGGTTCCCCTCTATTTGTTCTGGCTCTGAGGCATGGCCGGCATAGCCCCACAAGTTGCTGTAGGGTGTCCCTGTCCACTCTGTAACACTCTACTATCTCCAGATCATGTAGCCCCTGGTAGGTTACCCTGGGTCTGAACACTCTTCTCCTCCTCTGGCGCCTGAGGTGGTTGTCAGCATTATCCTCCACACCACCTTCAGTCTCCAACACATGCTGGTGGATCAAAGGTATGGCAGCCCCTAACATGTACATATTAAAACTTCCCCATATGTATACACCAATGGTGCACAGTGTATGGGAATACACAAGTGTGTGTGAGGTGCTTTCACACTTTATACTATTGTGCTATAGATGCTGCTGATGTCATTGGTTGTGTATGAGAAATTCCAGCTGCAAGGTATCTTAATTATGGGTTTTACAGTGAGTACTGCAATTGTGGGGCCTGTAGTGTGAAGTTATGCTTGCCTGTCTTGATTAATCTGTTGCCCTTTAATTCCCTTTTAAACATGGTTCCCCTCCCATTGTCAGACTTGCATCTACCTGCCAGCTTTCTTGTTTTGTACTTTCCCTACCCAGTCATGTGTTGTAAAATGTGTTATGTAGCTGATATAATGGAATTCTGCTTTGTTCTGCTATGACACTTTACTGTTTTCATTGCAGTACAGCCCCTTCCCTTTCCTGTTCTGCAGGTAGCTGCTAGCAGCCTTGCTAGCTGTTGTCAATGGCCCACTGTAGATTTCTAGGTGTTAATTACTCAGTTGTACTCCAATTTCCCTGCTGCAGCATTTCCTTATTTTTTTCCCTATATCCTTCCTGTTTCAGCTCTGATGTGCGCCACACAAACTCGTTTACCGGGTTTAAGCGCATTTTAATCTCGTTCACATGCATACTCGGTTACCTTGTGTGCTCTCAGCTATGCAAAGCTAAAGCCAGTTCAACACACCCCTTTCCTTCAGCTTTGCTTAGCTATGGGCAAACCAGGTTAGCAATGCTCCAATGTGCTTACAGCAAAGGTGACAAACCTCTCTCTTGATGTGATCTTTATCTCATGGTCACACCTCGGTATTATAACACTATGCTGTGAGGTGCATCCTTACACCAGTGGGGAATCTGTGATTCAGTATTGCTCCTCTCATTTGCATAGGAATGCCTACTAATTCCTAGAAACCATGCATAACACTGACGCAGCCCCTTAGCAACCCTTGCACCATGGAGTACTTTAACATGCCTGCCATTGACTATTATGGGGAAAACATGAATTGTGTTAGAATGCACCTTTATTTTTTTTTCTATTTTTCTTATGATCCTGTTTGCGCACTGCTGCCCTACGCTTAAACTTCACGGTAGCGAGAAAACAAATTTGTTTATTTTTACATTTTGTACATGTTTTTTATGCCAGGGGCTATATATTTAGCCATTGGTATATATTAACATTATAATGCGTGGGTTTGGCCGGCTGATATGGCTCCAATTTTATGTTTGCAGTAATGAAAAACATTTTTTACGGTTTACGTTTCTGCATGCTTACGCTACACCTGCACCATTTCCTGCATCACTAAATACCTTCATTTGCATGCTACACTGCTGCAAATGGGGTGATTGGCATACAGGAGCCAGGAGCTGTGCTGGCGTAGCATGCGTAGGTAGTGCACGTGAAAACAGCTCGTACCTGGATCACTCACCGGCCATATTTGGTGTTGGAACGCCAGTGCTACTCCTGCGCCTGACGCAAACTTCGTGAATCCCGGGGTATGACACCAGACTATATAGAAATTTAACAGTAATGCTGTAAAAATGTATGGTGGGTTTGGCATAAAATATAGGGTGGGACTGGCATAATATATGGTGGTTTTGGCATAATGGATAAGGTCTTCACCTCATAGACACAAGGTATGGGTTTTGATTTGGATGTTGAGTTATTGGCTAGACTTAAAAAAGTCCTTTGAGGGCATTTATCCTACTATTCACCTATGAACCTGAGAACCTATGAAATGATGCTCAAATCTGGCAGTAGATTACAGTCCTGCCACAAGTATGAAAGAAGCTACTGAGTACAAAATGCTACCTTTTATGTGTAATTCTACTTATGGAAATAGAATAATATATAAGCATTGCTAAACTATTGCATTAATGCACAAACTTCACACAACTGCAAATGAAACTACAAGACTGAGGTCCTAGAACAAACTAAAAAAATACAAACAGATCATTTTTTTGGCTAAAACATGGACTAAAAGCAGGGAGTACAAAAAAGCATCACCACACAGGTTACTATAAGTGCAACTTAAAGTATTTAAACAGAATTTAAATTAAAGCTTTTTTCTTTCCTTTGGATAAAAAGCTTATATTTCACATCTCTCAAAGTCTTGAACAAAATAAGAGTTAAGTACTGAATTAAGTTTAAGGAGAAATGTGGACTTTGCTAACCCCAGTGTCATATTACTCTGGTTACATCGCAAACATCCACATTGCACTGTAGACAGAGGTGCCAGAATTGACTTTAGAAGCATTCAACTAAAGGCACAATTGACTAAAACTTACACTCCATGCAGGCACCAGTTTTATGCATAGAACACAATAAATTTCAACTGTATGTGTATGTACGTGTGTGTGTGTGTGTGTGTGTGCGTATGCATGTGTGTGTGTGTGTGTGTGTGTGTGTGTGTGTGTGTGTGTGTGTGTGTGTGTGTGTGTGTGTGTGTGTGTGTGTGTGTGTGTGTGTGTGTGTGTGTGTGTGTGTGTGTGTGTATGTTTGCAGGAACATGTGTACTGTAAGATGTAGACTTTCCAAAATAGGTTCATAGATGTTTACTAGGCTAATGACCACAAGGGCCTTTCTAAGCCTAGTCATGCATCCCAAATCTCTGACAAGTTCTGATACCCTTGATAAGTGTAAGCATGGGCCTGGGAGATGAACCATTTACAGGTTCCTATTTGCATTAGAGACACAGGTGCCAAACCAGGGAAGAATTTCCATTTTCCCATCCAATTGTCCAAGTTGCACTTGAATTGGGTTAGGGAGGAACTCTGCTTCACATGGATGGGGAGCCTGTTCCATAGATGGGGCCATTTCTGGGATACATACCTATCTCTCTGGCAGGTCCTATTTATATCACAGACAAGGTTTAAGTCTTTAGAATGGATAATTCTGGTATTGTTTGCTTTGTGGATATGCAGGAAGTCCATCAGAGTGGGGTCTGACAATGCCTTGTATACCAGGCATAGATTTCCCCTCAAAAGCCTGTAGGAGACAAAATACAGGGATAGGGCCTTGAGTCGGTCTGTATAGGACATATTACTTATGCTCTGTATTCTTTTAGTGAGGAACCTCTGTGGATGTTCCAGTTGTTGGATATGCCTGGTTAGGTAAATACCAAAGGGGACACTGTACTCAATGATAGGTCTGATGACTGCTGAATACAGTGGAACAATGACTTCCTTGGACTTAGATGCCATACCTTAGTTTATAAGTTACATAACATAGAATTATTTCCTCACCACTGTAGACACATGATGATCAAAAGCTAGATTACTATCTATGTGTATCCCTAAACCCCTGGCTACTGGGTCAACTCTAAAGGGTGTGTTGTCAATATGATAGTTACCAGGGATGGCTTTATAATCCTTTAAAAGTGCATGTTGAATGAGGAAAATGTGCAAAGTGCCTTCAAATGGAGTTTGGGGATATTCTCACAGAGCTATAGTCAGAAGCTGTTGTGTATTAGCTAGATCACAGACTTCTTCTTTTGGTTTTAACTGGTTAGGGGTAAGCACAGCTGATCACCTGTCCACTCATGATTGACAGTGGAGTTTTACGTTGTCGAGTTGCCAGCCTGGTGCTCAACCTTCCATGGAAGGCACACACATGCACGCACTCACACCTAGTACCAATCTAAAGTATCCAATCCACCTACAGCATGTCATTGGGATGAAACCAGAGCACCTGGAGGAAACTCACATGACCACAGGGACGACATGCAGACTCCACACAGAAAGCAACCCAGCCAAGGATTGAATCAGAGAACCACTTCCTGGGAGGTGGCAATGCTAACCGCTGCACCACCACGGCAGCCTTTGCTATAGACTAAATTGCCAATTATTATAGTATAAAAATGAGTAGCCTAGAGGGCTACAATCAGGAAACCAGTTCCTTATATGGAATATGAGGAACAGCAGAAGGAAGAACCCAGTCTGGGCAAGCCTGCAGAGTATAACTTGTGGTGTATACTTGTGGAAATGCCTGTTTTCATTCCTGAAAGCTGGGCATATGAGAGGGCTGCAGCTTTGGACTTTTCCTATGTTACAAGACAATGTCTATTCTGGAGGGACTGAATGGACTGGACATTGTTATGAGAAATTTATTACAGTACTACTCAATATTCTGGCCAGTGAATTACTGAATGAACCTGTGTTTTTAGTTTCTTTTTATAGCTTAAATAATTTATTTTGTATGTAACAGTTACATAAAGTGAGCTTTGGTTTTTCAAAAACTATTTTGTTGATAGTGTTTCTGATGGGTGAATATGGTCAAATGAATCGTTGGCTGAGTGCTAGTGATGTCAGAAGCAGGAAGTTTGAATGTTTTCTGTGAAGATAAGTGTGATGGGAGTTTGTGCGCATATGCTTGCAGGTTAGGGTTAAAAGGGATAGGTTTTGTGTTGTATTTGCTTGTGGATGTTTTGCAGTGTATGAGTGAGTCTGCTGAATGGCAATTTGTTTAACCGTGTGTTTGCAATTGTTTTGGAGTATGTGAGCAAGTGTTTGCAGGGTAGGGATAGAGTGAGGGCTAATTTAGGGGACATATTTAGTGTTGAGAGTGTTTGCTGTTGCATATATGTGTGTGTTCGAGTGTCTTGTGTAATGATACTGCTAGGAATAGGGCTTTTCATAAGTTAATGTGTAAGATTAAGGTTGGGGCAGAGGCAGGGTTATTAGGGTTGGTATGCATGAGTAATATGAGGTCAGGGGTGAAGCCCCCCTCACCACCTTACTTATGCATGCTAACCCTAATCCTGTCCCTGCATCTAACTCTATCCTTATACATTAACATATGAAAAACTATTTCTCTAGTATTATCACAGTTCACACAAATGGAAAAGGAATGTATTTTTTTCCTTTTTTGGTTTTCAAAATCATGACATTGATTTACTCATCATTTCTTTTTCACTTCAGTGTACTGTCCTACATTTTTATATACATACAGATTGCTCTTCTATTCGGTCATTTGACAGTTCCCTCAATGATAAGACAATTACACCCACACACCACACGCACGCACACACACACACACACACATATATATATATGTATATATATATATATATATATATATATATATATATATATATATATATATATATATATAAAATAACATTCTGAAAGTTGAAAGCAGAAATCGCTGATGCTCACTACTTAACAGACACCTCCCAAACTCCCAAACCCAAATCAATGTAGATCCCAAACAGAAAGGTAAAACTTCTCTCTGCAGCTTCTAACTAAACATTCCCACTCTCACACAACACACACACAATCCTACTACAGAAACATGGACTTTTGGTGTTCACAACACACACACAATCCCAAAGCAATATAGATCATAAGTGGAAAGGTAACATTTTCCATTTACAGTTGGTAACTAAAATATAAACTAAACTTGCAAGTTTTCACATAACACACTCAGTGCTTTATTGGAGGGCTTTACCCCCACAACTCCAATATGGGGGCTTCACACTAAGCTTCTATTATTTATATGTACCATCTCCACTATCACACAACTATGACCAGTGGCAATATACTAATACTATGCTATAGTCAACCAAATGTGAGTGTACAACAGCATAGTTCAATGAAGTGTGAAAGTATGATTTCAGTGAGAAGTGACACCTCAGTACACACTGAATTAATTACATTTCAACATTACAGACTGCTACAGTGTGTGCGTGTGTGTTTATGGATATGTATGAGAAGTAGAAAATATTAAAATAGAATCAACACTCTGTTGGGTCAGCAGGTAAACCACAGTGTTCACAAGCAGTTTTCATTTAGTTTGTATTCTCCCATGCAGCTGTGCAAGTACTTAGCTCTATAATTGACTTGCTTCCAAAAGATTACCTCTTATTTGTATGACTGTTCCCTTAGACTAATAAGTGCTGACCATTTGCAACCATTTTATTGCATACATAAATCTCAGTTATCCACCTATGGTCAAGTGAATGATGAAATGCATATATAATGGACACAGTGATACATGCATGCTCACACACACACCACACACCCACTTACACACACACACACACACACACACACACACACACACACACACACACACATACACACAGCAATTATATCCTGTTTAATCAATGTGTACACCTCAGAGGTCCGATTGCAATGAAATTAATAAACACATTAAAATCTCCCACATACACACATAAATTATAGGCATTTTTGGATGTGTAAACCTCAGATATCTAATTGTAATCAAATGAATAAATAAGCAAATAGCCACAATGATATATTTTAGTTTGTTGCCAGATGTGTGCATAACAATCCACTGCATTCCCACATAACTCAGACACACACACACACACACACACACACACACACACACACACACACACACACACACACACACATGCATGCCCAGCAATCACAGCCGTTTTACTAGCCATGTAGATTTCAGATTTCTGACTGTGATCAAATAAAATAATAAAAACATAACTCTTGGTTCACTGACACAGAGGCATGAGCCACAATGTGACCTAATCAACCAGTGTTTTATTAGCAGTGGCAGAACTGAAATAACTAGTCAGGGAGGAGGAGAGGTGAAGGGGCATTGCCCATTCACCTCTCCCAGGGGATGGTGGGATTTGCTTGAGAGCACAAAGCAGTGGGATTTCTCTGATTTAGTTCTTTGAATATATTCATAATGTTGCAAGGAAAAGGGGCAGGGCTGCTTGGGTGAATGTTCCTTTTGGAACTGAGGGGACATCTTCCACAGTCACCCCATTGCAAGCTGCTGGCTTCTTAGCAAGTGTGCACTTGGTTATGTCCCTGGAGAAAAACTCGAAAACTTTGACTCATATTGAATGCTGCCTCAGTGACAACCTCTGTCAGTTGGCTCTCACCCCTTGAGGGAACTAATAGACTAATCAACTGACATAGGGTATGATAATAGACAGGTAATAGGGCAAAAACTGAAAAAAAGAATAAGGTCTTGTAATGTAACATAGCAATAGTAATGCAGTTATGATTACTCCTGTCAGATACATACATGACAATCCATTACAAGACTTCTCACCATCACCCACATAGAGGTGTTCCTCCCAGTTACAGCCACTTTAATGATTGAGTATACCTGCGATCTCTGACTCTAAGCAAGTCATAGTAAAAACCATTGCAATCATCTATGCATGACATCCCAAATGCATGTGTGCACATACACACAGACACAGACACACACACACACACACACACACACACACACACACACACACACACACACACACACACACACACACACACACACACACATATATATATATATATATATATATATCCTCCAGTTATAGCCTCTACATCTCAGATGTTTGACTGTGATAACATCAGTGAAAAAATACATAAATTATAGCCACAGAAATATATTTCAGCTTGATGGTATCAATTACATTACCTGTCATTACAACTTCTTCTGGACATGTCTACAAAGGTGATCACACACACACACACATACATACACATGTGCCCAAAAGCTACAGAGACATTAATGACTGTCTACAGCCCATATTCATGACTATTATGAAATGAAAGAATACATACACAAATAAGATAGCACAGTAAAGTTTTTTATACATGTTACCCTCAGACACACATAATCTAACCCATTATAACCCCATACACAGATTTTCTTACTAGTTATAGTATGTTCAATAACTGTGTACACCTCAAATGTCTGATTCTGATCCAGTGAATAAGTGCATAAATACTGATGTTGTCAGATGAATACAGTACAATGGGTTCCTATCAGCATCTTGAACACTGACAATATCGAATGTGATATTGTCGATGCGAGAATGCCGAAAGTGCAGAACATTGAACGGGTAACAGGAAATCTCCATAAGGGGAGATTTCCATTTACTACAATGTAGTGCAGTCTCAGAGTTGGTATATTTAAGTAGTGGGGGGTGTAGGGGATGCAGGGGGGCTTGCCCCCTGCCTACACCCTTTAGTTTTTTTTTTTTTTTTTTTTTAATATTGGTATTCAAAAATGTAATAGTTCAATCATTTCAGTTTGATATTTTGTGATTCAAACTATTAAATTTTCGAAATGCTGATATAGACACCAGTACAACAAATGGCTATCCAACTCTCGTACAAGCATGTGCATATGCACAGATATGTGTCTAACAATAACAAACTCTGTGTTGACTGAGCCCATGTCAGATGTCTGAATGTGATAAATTGAATGTGTACATAAATAGTCAAAGTAGTATATTTCAGGCCATTGCTCTCAGGTACATAGTGTGCAAAATGTTATAGCTCCCTTACACACACACACACACACACACACACACACACACACACACACACACACACACACACACAAACACACACACGCGCACACACACACACACACACACACACACACACACACACACACACACACACACACACACACACATGCACACGTACCCCAATTATAGACCTTTTGATTGTGTACACTTCTTGGTTTAATTTCTCCAAGTCTTTTGGGTTTCTAATACGTTGACAGAAATTTACCCCATTTCTAAGTCAAAGTATAATTAAACTTCATGAAATTAGTATTGTTTCAGTCTTTGAAGTTAGCCAAAAGTGCTCTTCACAGCACCAACAATGTGACCAGAACTGACTCTGTAATTCATATAGAATTACATGTATTGTTAGTATATCTAAATATGACTGTAAATTCTTTTTTATGAGACTCATTGCTGCTGCTACTATTGGAACTGTTTATGTATCCTTCTTCAACACTGCCATCATTTCTGCCTGCAAATCCTGGTATTTTATGACTTTGTGTCTCTCTCTACATAACAGACTGTAATCACTGGGTGTAGCAATTTCAATGATTGATGCTACTTTTGTATTCTTTTCATGGACTACTATGTCTGGTTTTCTCACATTTATTTTTTTGAACTGTTGGTAATGGGTGATCCCATGTAATATAAACTTCATTATTTTCTATAATGCCTTGTGGTTCATGTTTTCAATGCCTCTTAACTACTTCAATGTTGTAATGCTTGCATAATCCCCAATGCACATTATTATGCCTTTCAGTATACATGCTCTCTGCCATTAGTGCATCATACCTAGCAACAAGATGTGGGGCAGTTTCCAAAATTCTGTTTTAAAAACCTACATTTATCAGTTTCTCTAACATGTTTACTTGGCTTTGTAAACCAACATTTACATTGTCCAATATCCTAGGACACCAATATTACTTTCTATCTCTCGGTTTAAATTCTCCTTAACCATTCCTGTATTAGATCTTGATTGGCATGATGTTGTTCCAGGAGTTTTCTGTATTTGCAACTACATTTATGCCTTTTCCACATTTCTTGCTTTCTCATCTGATCTTTTACCTTATACTCTTCCTTTTGGTTTTTGGCACATTAAGTTGCTGCGTGACTGTTGTCTACTTTTGGTTTGATTTCCATTCCTTCTTGACACCGATATACTTCTGCTAAACTAAGCAGGGAAGTCATCTTAGACTTGTTCTCCTCATATTTTAAAACTTTCACGATGTTTGGATCTTGTGAGGTCAGCAGATATGTATGCAGTCCTATGACTGCAGATCTAAACATGTAGTCAATTTTGAGGGGGCCCATACCTCCTTCAGAGGAATGTCTAATCTTGGTATACACCAATTTTTATAAATAATATTTGATAAACATGAAGCATTTTTTCTTGTTTTTCTGTCCAACTGATCTAATACCTTTTGGGCCAGTCAGTCACCCCAAAGTTGTAAGTTAGAATAGGAAAAGCAAATTGGTTGATAGCTTGGACTTTATTCCTAGATGTCAGGGCTATTTTCAGAATAAATTTTGGTCTTCTGAAATATTCATTACTAAGTTTTGTTTGCATTTGTTCAAGTTTTATTGTCAATCTTTCATCAATTCCCAGATATTTATATACTCACACCTGCTCAAGCTCCTTTATATAACATTCCTGTCCCAGACTAATATTTGCTTGGTGCTACAGCTTTACAGCTTTCCTGCATTAAAGGTTGCTTATGCACATTTATCAAGATCAAGTGATATTCTTATATCATCTGAGAAAGTTTTCATCACTTGCAGTTGTGTTCCTCATCTGATAAATTATACAGTTTTAAATTACCCACAAAAAGAAAATGAGAAGTCTTTACATTTCACTTTTATTCTAGGAGCCATATTGTAACCATAATGTAGTCTGCTAAGTAGACTGCTTAACTGGTTAAGGGCAAGACAAAAGAGCAGCGGTGACAAAGAGTCAGCCTGGAATATCTCCCTTTCAGTATTTATCACTGGGACAATAATTTGTCCTTTTTCAAGGATTAGCTGCAGATTGGTTTACCACTTTTTATCACTGGGACAATAATTTGTCCTTTATCACGGATTAGCTGCAGATTGGTTTCCCACTGTTTTATGGTCACTGTAATGTAATCAATCAATCAATGTAGGGTATATCTTAATCTGTAAGCACTCCTTTATCCATGAGTGTGGGATGCTGTCAACTGTTTTTTTTTTTTTTTTGTAGTCTAGCCATTCCATGCTTAGATTCTTCCCCGTTTTACAATTCTTCAATATGACTTTATTTAACAACAAAAGATCCTTTGTTCCATATGACTTTCTTTTATTACCCTTTCATTCTATTGTCATTTATTTATTTAACATTTGTTGACTGGGAAAGTCCGACTAGGTTCCACAGAGCCTATTTTCAGTGGAGGCCCAGGGAGAAATGCTCCAGATGCATGTCTTTGGAATGTGGGAGGAAACCGGAGTACCCGGAGGAAACCCACGCGAACACAGGGAGAAGATGCAAACTCCACACAGAAGGCACCCCAGCCGAGAATCAAACCGGAGAACCTCTTGCTGTGAGGCGACAACGTTAACCGCTGCACCACTGTGCCGCCCGTGATTGAGCTGATGATGAGTTTTCTTCTAAATGACTATAAACTCTATTGGCATCAATTCCAGTATATGATTTATACATCATTGGAAGGTAAGTTTTGTTAGTCTATAGTTTTTAGGATAGCTTGTAGTTTCCCTCTTAAGGAGGAGTATCATTTTTGCTGTTGTTAACCAAGTTAGTGTCTGTTCAGGATATGCATATTATTTGCTGTTACTCAGGACTAAATCTTCATGTAAAGATGTTAATAGTTTTAATCAGAAATTAGGTACTGGATTTGGGCCTGGGGTTTTCCAATTAGGAGCTTTTCTTAATTTTGTTTCAATTACACTAGTATTACTTACTCCCATTTCATATCCTGCACATTTAAATTTCTTACTGTTTTGTTACTTATTCTGTCCATTCAGCATCTTAATTATGTTCCACAGGGTCTGCATTGATATTTAGCCAAAATGTGTCTATTTCTTCTTTTTTGTGACATTTATATTCCTTTTGCTTTGTTTTCCATTTCTGTATAAAACTTTTCTGAGTCATCAATGAATTACTTATTTTGTACTTTTCCTTTTTATTTATCTGCATATCTTTTAAGTTTTCTGCCTGTGCTGATATCTTTAGTTTATTATTTGCAGTAGTGTACAATAGATCCTGGTTTGTTCTGATAGTGCACATTGCTTTTATAACATCTGTCTTTCTAAGTATTTTTATTGATCTATTCCCTCTTTTGTACTGTTCTAATAGTGAAACTTCTTGTCTTAACTGCCTTATAGTTTTCTCTAGTCGATAATTCCATGATGGCATTTGATTTCTTCCTTTCCTTTCTCTTATTGCCCTATATTTTTGTGGTAAGACTTTCCCCGGGATTCATGAAGCTTGCGCCAGGTGCAGGCATAGTATCAGCATTCTAACACCAAATATGGCCACCGAGCGATTCAGGTATGAGCTGTTTCCACGTGCACTACCTGTGTACGCTACGCCCGCACAACTCCTGAGCCTTGTATGCTAATTACCCCATGTGTAGCAGTGTAGCATGCAAATGAAGGTATGTAGTGATTCAGGAAGTGGTGCAGGTGTAGTGTAAGCTTGCAGAAATGTAAACTGTAGAAAATGGTTTACATTTTTGCAAACATAAAATCGGAGCCATGACAGCCAACCAAACACATGTATTATAATGTTAATATATGCCAATAGCTAAATATATGGCCATTGGCATAAAAAAAAAATGTACAAAATATAAAATTAACATTTAATATATATATATATATAGTCACACTATCGTGATGTGGAAGTGCAGGGCAGCGGTGCACAAAGGAGATCGCAAGGAATATATAAAAATATAGAATAAAACAGCAATGAAACACATATCACGATTTACCCATAATAGTCAATGGCAGGCATGCTACACCATACTCATGGCGCAAGGGTTGCTAAGGGGCAGTGACAGTGTTATGCACAGTAGCTAGGTATTAGTAGGCAATGCCATGCAAATGAGAGGAGTAAAAGTAAATTGCAGATTCCCTGCTGGTGTAAGGATGCACCTCACAGCGTAGCATTATAATACCGAGGTGAGCCCTTGAGATAAAGATGACATCAAGAGAGGGGTGTATCGCCATTGCTGTAAGCACATTGGAGCATTGCTAAACTGGTCTGCCCCTAGCTAGGCAAAGCTGCAGGATAGGGGTGTGTCGAATTGCCCATAGCTATGCTTAGCTGAGAGTACACAAGGTAACCGAGTATGAATGTGAACGGAGATGAAAATGCACATAAACCTGGTTAACGGGTATGCGCATCGCACACTGCAGCTGAAACAGGAAGGATATAGGAAAGAAATAAGGAAATACTGCAGCAGTGAAATTGGAGTACAAATGACTAATTAACACCTAGGAGCCTACAGTGGGCCATTGACAACAGCTAACAAGGCTGTAAGCAGCTACCTGCAGAACAGGGAAGGGGAGAGGCTGTACTGAGAAGAAAACAGCAAAGTGTCAAAGCAGAACAAAGGCGATATGCAGTATATCAGCTACAAGGCACATTTCGTCATGACTGGGTAGGGAAAGTAGAAAACAAGAAAGACGGCAGGTGGATGCATGCCTGATAATGGGAGGGGATCCAGGTCTAAAAGTGAATTAAAGGGCAACAGATTAATCAAAGCAGGCAAATAGATCTCCACAGTAAAGGCCCCATACTTGCAGTACTCATTGCAAAACCCATAATTAAGAGACGCAGCAGCTGGAATAGTTCATACACACCCACTTACATCAGCAGCATCCATAGCACAATATCAGAAAGTGTGAAAGCAACTCACACACATTTGTGTATTCCCATACACTCTGCACTAGTGGTGTATACAGACAGGAAACTTTTATTATGTACATGTTAGGGGCTGTCATAGCTTTGATCCACCAGCATCTGTTGGAGACTGAAGGTGGTGTGGAGGATGATGCACCCGACCACCGCAGGCACCAGAGGAGGAGGAGAGTGTTCAGACCCAGGGTAATCTACCAGGGGCTACATGATCTGGAGATAGTAGAGCGTTAGTGGGTGGACAGGAATACCCTACAGGAACTTGTGGAGCTGTGCCGGCCATGCCTCAGAGCCAGAACAAACAGAGGGGAACCCATCCCAGTGGATATGAAGGTATGTGTAAGCCCGAGAATACTAGCTACAGGTACCTTTCAAAGACCAACTGGGGATATCATGGGTATCTCACAGGCGTCAGCATCCAGGGTACTAAACCATTTCCTGGATGTCATGTCACCACATGCCAATGAGCACATATACTTCCCCTGAATGTAGGAGGAGTTGGCCAGCAATATGCGTCTCTTACACCGTGTGGCAGAATACCCGGAGGTACTGGGTGCAATAGACTGCATGGACATACACATCAAGTCACCACCCAGTGAGCAGAGTAGGCACTACATAAACTGCAAGGGATACCCCTCCATCAACTGCCAGGTCTTGTGCAATGCCCAGGGCATTATCATGGATGTGTGTGCTGGCTGCCCTGGAAGCTATAACGACTCCCACATCTGGCATGCCTCACAGCTGTATTGGTTATTTGCCTGGGGGGACATCCCAAATGGCCACCTGGTGGGGGATGCTGGCTATGCACTGGAACCGTGGATGATGACTCCCATCAGAAATGCACACACACCCATGCAGGAACACCATAATGAGGCACATGCACAAACCAGAATCATCATAGAGCATGTGTTTGGGATGCTGAAATCACGGTTCCATTGTTTGGACATATCTGGTGGAGCCCTGCAGTACTCTCCAGGCACATGTGCCCACATCTTTACAGTGTGTGCCATGCTACACAATATGGTCCTGAGGAAACAGCTGCAGCAGGGACAGAATGGTGAAGGCCCTCACAGACCACCACCATTGCCAAGGACCCCACAGGCACAGAGGTACTCATACCATGAACACCCTGAGCCTGCCCCGGTAGGCAGACGGAGGCGTGCTCAGTATGCCCATGCCTTGGCAAAGAGGGAGAATATAGCACACATGCTGACAGTGTAGGCACCTAGGGACACCTTTCTCCACCTGCACACACAGTAAAAATGGATGGGACGCACACAAGACTACATGTAAATTGTCATGTATAGGCAGTCTACTGTGTGCATCCAACATAGGCAGCCCTCAACTATTGCATACACAAAAGCCATTGGCACAAGGTAAGTCAACACCTGAACAGTAAATTAAGCTATCAGCATATGCAGATACTGTATGTATAGATTCATAGGTAGGTACTTGGCCAACTGCCAGAGGCCATTCATAAGGCCAGCCAAAATGTGTCAGCTTTTGCCACCTCATTGATTCATTAACCATCCCCCTGTGGAGCAGAGCCAATGGTGGGATCCCTGGGGTGCATCTACTGTTCCCCATCCACCCTTCAAGGTTTCTCTTGCAGAGTGTTAGTGAGGGGCTCTGTATAATGTAGTTAGGGATGTTGTTCCAAAGTATGGGGAGTGTCTGTGACAGGAAGCTGTCTTTCCAGCATCTTCCGGTTATTGTTGTGGCAAGGTCAGCTCACTGCAGTGCGTGGCCCACTGTGACATGGATTCCCATAGGTAGAGCATATCCATCAAGCCTGAGTTTGACATGGCTGTGCTGGTCAGTGGAGATCATCTCTGGGTAAATGAGATGCTACTGAGTAAAGCAGGAGTTTATTCAGTCTGGCTGCATAGGCCATATTTTGGAGGCCAGTATTCCCCTTGGTGAGGTACATTCGTGGACCCCCCTGCTGTTGAACATGTCCTCTGAGGTACATCCCACATGGGTTATTATACCCTATGATGGGACTGATGAGTGATGAGTGAAAGGGCACTATAACCCCAATATGTCTAGATGGGAATCCTTTAGTAGTCAGATGGCCTACATAGAAGGATGTCCTAACTACTGTAGAGATATGATTGTCACAGGGGAGATCACTATCTACCTTAGTCCCCAGATACCCCATTACCTCATTTGTATTAAATTGGCTGCTGCTCATGTGTTAATATGCAGGTGCCAATTCCACAATAGAATGACAATGCAGTTAGTGGCACTTGGCTGGAGGCCATGTCGTTGGCAACCTGTGATGTTCTCTGTGAGGCCCCTTGAGGGATGTCCGTGTCAGCTGGACTATCAGTCATGGCTCTCAGTTTACAGTCATTGCCAAACATGGTCTGCCATAGTCCACCTGTGTTTGCCTGTACATCTGAGACATATATGCCAAACAGTAGGGCTCCCAGGACTGAGTCCTGTGGGACACCAGTCATGACTGTTCAAGAGTTAGACCTGGAAACCGCTAGTTGTACCATGTGGTTTCTGTGTGTCAGCCCATTGGCAACCCAACCTGTGATGTATGGTTGAATGTACATGCTGGTGTGTTTATCAATAATACCTGAGTGGGGCATGGTATAAAAAGCCTTGGTGAGGTCCAGGTAGTATATGTGAACCACCTCCCCTGTCATCTAATGTCTTTGTGATTGTATGTAAGACGTCAAACAGGTTCAGTAGGCATGAATGGCACTCAACCATGCTGACCTGGGTTGGGTCATGTGTTCGAAGGTTACCAATGCCATTGTCAATGAGTGCCATGAGGATGCGAACCATACCACTGTAGACCAGGCTAGTCAGGCTTATGGGGTGGTAGTTATCATGGTCAGTTTTGATTTCACCGTGATGGAGTGGAATAACCGTTGCCACGTGCCATTGTATGGGCATGTAGCCTGTAGAGAAGCTGAGGTAAGAATGCTTAATTAGGTGGGGGGGCAGGTGTTCTTGTACAGTTTGCAAGATGCAGTCTGGGTCAACATCTGCCTCCACTGATGCTGTGTTCTGCTGTTAGAGAGGGCCATTTCCACCTGTGTGTCTCTGATGGTTGGGATACTGTACCTTTCGGGTAGTGTTGTGGGCTCTATAGGGGGTGAAGTATGCACCAAATGTATCTGCAAGGATGTTGGCGATATCAGTAGGGTCAGCATATTTTCTGCTATATTTCGCCGGCACAGTACAAATCTGTGTGTCACCACGTAGATCCTTGACATAACCAAAGAAGGCATTGTGGTTATCTTTCAAATCCTTGCGTATTCTCCTGCTGATGTTAGCCTTGGATGATGTCACGAGGGACCTACGTATCATACTAATAGTGGTCACGGATGTCTGCCCTTCATGGGATTTGCTGTGTGTCTGGAACACTGTCCTACGTCTGTAGTATAGCCTGTTTATTGCAAAGGTCCACCAGACCGGTGTCCTTGTCTAGGAGGAGTGAATCTTGGTTTACCAGCGATGGCACGATCCCTACATCTATGTATGTGCTTATAGACTGCATTTGTAAATCTGACTGTATCTTGAGTAGTGTTTCCCCTTAGCATGGGAGCTGTGAAACCCCCCACCCCTGTCACTAGTAGTGTAAATTTAGCTGTAGGAAAGGTATACACTGTGGTATCCGTGGGTGGGGGAGATGCTAGGGTGTGAAAACAGTGAATAATTCATGGTCAGATCTAACCAGTGACCGGTTAACCTCCACTGTGGTGCACCTGTTGCCCATGTTGATGATGACCACATATAGTAGTTTCCACCCCATGTTAGGGAGGTTACCACCTAATACAGGGTATATGAGGTGATACATTCCAGGAAGTGCTGGTCCTGGAAGTGAGTACCGAAGTACGTTTCCCAGTTAATGGTATGGTAGTTCACATTGACCAATGCCAGGGTGTACGTTAGGACTGTCGTGTTCTCCACTGTCTCCAGGTAGGTGGAGTGGTGGTCCTGGGTCATGGAGGGTGATCCGTAGCAGGCCACATTCCACATTGCAGTTGTGGCTGATGTTAGCTGCACATGGATGATCACAGAGGTATCATGCTGCCCCACTAACCTGGAGGTGTAGGTATCCCTGATGAATATGGATACAGCCCCTCCATGTCTGTCAGTCCATGTTCTGTAGCTGAAATGTGTGGCATGGGTTGTAGTCTGGTAGTGCTGGTGTGCTTTCAGGAGCCTTAAGACAGATTTCAGTTAATGCACAGATGTTGATGTTGTCCATCCTGAGGAGTGCTGTGAGTGCAGGCATGTTGTGATCACAACCCCTGGTGTTGAGTAGCATAAACCTCATTGAATCTGCTATTGTACTTTTTACGGAGCTGGTATTCACCTTCAAGACTCTCCTAAATAAGGCACCATTGCAGCGCCAATAGCCTTGGCCAGTATTACAAAGCATAAGGCTGACACATAGGCCAATATAGTATCAATGCATGCATGTTCCCCATCTGTGCTTGTTTTTCATCTCCCCTGTAGGTAACCTAGTGGTAAGCAATAGAAAGTCTTAAACTTATACAAGTCTTCTAGCTTCCAAGATAGGTTTTTGGAGTCACTAAGTATCAGTGTTCTGTATGTTCTTGCTGTACTCAACTGTTTCCTGACTACATGGTGAGTTCACACTGTATATTGTGATCTGAAGGTCTGTTTATTCACATATTATGGCTGTGATGGCCTGCACATTAGAGGTTCACAGATAGCCTACTAGCTATCTGCCTAAGGGCAATTAGAAGCATAGCAACAGTGTGTTGGCCTCTCCTGCACCATTGATGAAGTAACTAAGCCCTTGTCAGGCATAGCCAATGAAGCAATTCCAGGCAGAGTTGCTGTAATCTGTTGAAGACTGGGGTTGTGGAGGGTGATAGGGGCACTTAGTGATCTAAAGAGGGCATGTTAATGTGGCAATTCAACACCATTCAATTCCCCCAACAGGTCTTGCAGCTATCAAACTGGACAGGCTCCCCCACCCCCTGGCTGTATGGTTCTGGGACACATGATCCCATGGGTGTATAGTCTGTTACCCATTCACACAACAAGGTTTCCCTTGAAGTGTGTCAGTGAGGGGCTATGCCTAATGTAGTTAGAAATGTAATGTATTGCCTCACAGTACATTTGTTATATGTTGTTATTTCAAGAGTACGTGAAGCTCAGTGAGTTTGAGGGAGTCTTGATATTACAAAGGACAACACCACTACATAATACAGGCATTGCTGGTGTTTCCATTTTCATTCCTTTGTAATGCTTTGTTGTCACATGGGATGTTCTTGATATATCTATATATATGTATGTATCTATATCTGGACATAAACACACACACATACATCTATATGATGGAATACATTTCCTATACTGTTGAATGACTGCACTGGATGATATGTTTGTGATAACATCCGATGTCTGTATATCTACCATGGCTTAGTAGTAAATCACATTAGCTGTGTGTGTAGGGTCCAGGTTTCAAGCCTTGCAGAGGCCGTTCATTTTGTTGCTGGGCAGAACGAGGCCATTGGATACGGAGTGATTAAGGCACATTAAAGCAGTTGTGAGCGGGTGTGCATGGGTTTGCGCAGAGCTAAGCAATGCTAACCTCCGGTTACAGTTTCTTACACTCAGTTAGCCTCTACATTGCTTCACCAGTGTAATACACGCATACTGGTGGGCAAACAGGCTTACACCCGCTTGCACCTGCACTTGCAAATGCACTGCATTTGGTGTTTGCATCTGACACTCACTCCCCTGGGTGGGAGTGAGGACTACGATATTACCTTGTGATGTCTATTACATCGGATTACAATCCTACAGTATCGGGAATGGCTGTCCATTAGGCGAAAGCATGCCGTTTGACTGTATGGAATCCATGGTCTGTCCAGAGTTTGATTAATATTATTGGTGTGTTCCTCTTACAATCTGCACCTGTTTGGCTAATACATGGGAACTGACACTCTTCAATACAAACAAGTAATTGGGTTTTGAAACCCACATCCTCCAGCCAAGTCATGCTACTGCATACGTAATATTCTATCATCTTTCTAAGGTTGTAAGTGGAATATGTGCTTTCTGTCCCTATCAGACCTCTCAAACGATTGGGGACAAATATCAACTGAATCAGGGACACGTCTTAACAACATCAGGGATACATTTAAATTATTAGTGCTATTAACCTGGCACATTGACAGACTCAGAGCATATGAATTCATACACATTTTATGAGGTAAATCATGTTTATAACTCTTAATTGTTGTCATTATTCATTACATGTAATTCACCACCTTTCCCCCAAAAGTCACTAGTTTTAGGAGGGATTAAGTGGGACAGAGTTAGAATTTGGGTCAAAATCAGGGACGTCCCTGGAAATCGGGGACAGTTCAGAGGTATGGTCCCTATTTGTTCCCTCAATGGTTTATGTCCTGTCCAGTGGCTTTGCTCTTAGGAGTTGAGAGGTATGGGTGTCAGCTATGCCCATTTCAGAATATTACTTACATCCCCGGGGCAGTCCTAATATGACTGCACCAGCCAACAATTGCACACCTAGGCCCATAATTGCATACCCATAGTTCCCCCACCTGCCCCTCCTCTGCAGCACTCATCCTTATTTTGGGTGCAGGTGGGGTATAAACACACCACTACACACTGCCCACTCTCCACGTGTCGGGACACATGTCGTATGTTGTGTTGACCCATGAGTTATCAGGCTTGCACAACCTACTGGTCCGTGTACGTCTACAGCCTGGTTTGATGAATCATTACTGGGACTGACTCTAATGATCATTAATTTTTGGGTGTCCCACAAGGGACATCATTGTCTTTGTTTCAAGATTATCCTGCCGGTGGTCTGGGAAGTAGTGGTGTGTTTACTTTTATTGTGTGTCTGTATGTCTCACCAGCCTAGCTGGGGGGGGGGGGGTTGATGCTACGTGTTACACATTTGTTGGACCCCTCACCCCCATTTGCATGGCCTGTGAACATATGTAATTCATAACTGCTGTATCATATCCTAGCTTATACATGTGTATATTTACAGTCGCATATATATATATATATATATATATATATATATATATATATATATATATATATATATATTACATTACTGTATACAGATATATCTGTATATGTATGCATACATGCATATATTTATATATTGCTGTCTATATATATATATATATATATTGCTGTCTATATATATATATATATATATATATATATTGCTGTCTATATATATATATATATATATATATATATATATATATATATATATATATATATCTAACAACATATGGGTCTATGGGTGTCTGCATATGTATATATCTATATGTGGGTATGTATATGTATTCTGTCTCTGTATGAATACATTTGTACTATGGAGAGGGAGAGGTTTATCTCTATGTCGCTATGGGTAGATATACACACACATACCTCTACATATATACATCTACATCTGGTTATTCCGTTCCTTGCCATATAGATTACACTTTGCTGCAGTGGGACTCGTAGTGGGTGTGGCTGCTTGTTGGGCGACGCCTCTGCCCAATGAACACATTTGCTTTCATTCGTGGGGCTGTCCATATAGACCCACATCAGCCAACACCTGCACACCTAGACCCAAAAGTAGCTATCCATAGTTCCCCCACCCGCACCTCCTCTACAGCACCCATCCTCACTCTAGGTCCTAGTCGGTTCTGAACACACCACTACACGCTGCCCACTCTCCACTTCACAGAACCCATGTCATACAATTGTCTCGACCCATGGGTCATCAGGCTTTCCCACCCTTGTATTCTGGGTATGTATACACCCCAGCCGGAATGGTCGGTGTATAACCTTCTTTTGGTCTTGTCAATTTTTGGGGTGTCCCGCAAGGGACGCTCCTGTCTGTGTTCCAAGATTAGATTTCACGGGTGCACTGCGTACCCCCCCTGGTTGTATCCTTCCTGTGATTTGGGGAGCAGTGGACTATTTACATTGTTTGCAGGTTTGAGTGTATGTTTCCCGTGTCCGGCTGTGGGGGCGTGGAAGGTCATGCTATGTGTTTTATGTTTCTTGCTTGGGCCCCTCACTTCCATTGGCATAGCCTGTGAACATATGTCATTCTTGTGTGCTGTTTCCTATCATAGCTGTAGATCCGTGTATATCTACGCACACACACAGACACATACACACACACACACACACACACACACACACACACATATATATGTAAATATATATATATATATATATATATATATATATATATATATATACATATATGTATATGTCTGAAACCATAGCCCCCCACATAATTGCAGTTTATGTGCTATTATATACATGTGTATCCATTAAAAATACATTAAAACATATAACATCAGTAAAAACTGGTTGCAAAATCTGAGGGTCTACGCCCCGCACACCCTCCCTAACAATATATTCTCACTCCAGGGTTGCACTACAGTGGGGAACAGGGCATATACCTGCCAGTGCTGTTTTTCAGTCAAATGAATTTTTGGTCATATGAGGTTTCGGTCAAATGAACTTTCGGTCATTTGGTCTCTGTCAAATAGGCTTTGGTCATATGAACTTTCAGTCATATGTAGTGAACCCATATATATATATATATATATATATATATATATATATATATATATATATATATATATATATATGTGTGTGTGTGTGTGTGTGTGTGTGTGTATTTGTGTCTGTAAAACAATGCATACCCCACGCAAACACACTTACACACACTGGTGTTTATATATGCTTAAATCTGCTTACTAGTGCCTTATTCTTTATGACACTGACTCTTCACTCCAGTTTACTTTTAATTGTTATTTTGCAGGTTATCCAGCAGACAGATGTCACAATATGTTCATGTACAGATTACCAATTGTAAATGGTATGTGATGCAGTGGGATTCGGAATGCGAATGTCTGTTCGTTAGGTGGTTGCTCTAACCAAAACACTATTGCTGTGCTGCTTCTATTGCATATATACCCATATGGTTCCCAAACACGCACCCCAACGTCTCCCTAACACTGCAGTTATCCATTCTCCAGTTGGATTCACGGTCTATCCACACCACTGCACATTGGCCACTCCCTACTCCTGTAGCCCCATCCCATCGGTTGACTCACTCCACATATCCTCAGAACTCCCAAATTTTTAGTCCACAAATATTGGTGACATGAGCAACCAAAAGGACACTATTCGCAATCTTTGGGTTGTCCCACATGGGACATGCATGTATTTATGTCAAGATTAGACTCTATACTTCATTACATCCTTACTCCCATTAACATGACACTACAATAAATTAATAAGTATGACTATGTGGTAACGTACACGTTACACATGAGAGCCTAATTATGTACGTGTTTGGAGTACTAATTTTACAAATAAACCGGTTTAGTAATTGGCATTGCCATAGCAGGCAGATCACAGGAATGATTCCATTTGTGGGAATGTCCTCACATTTGATTTTTCAGCACAGCACTGACTTCGGACATTGTACACACTTCTGCATTTTAGCAGTTTTGTCCCTTCCCTCTTATGTACAACCTATTATTCTACATCTGCGGTGGTGGTGCTGCGGTAGCGTTGTCGCCTCACAGTAAGACGCTGTCCAGTTCGATTCTCAGCTAGAGCGTCTTCTGCGTGGAGACATGCGTGAATGGACGTACCTTCGTTGAAGGTTGTGCGTCAGGGCTGGTAACTTGGCAAGTAAAAATCAACTACCAATCATTAGTGGACCAGAGTTCCATTGTGGCGACCCCTAACCGGGAAAAGCCGAAAGACACAAACAAACTGTTGAGGTTTTTAAGGGCACATTCATGTTATTTATGTCTGCAAATGGAATGAATGTGTTACAGAGAATGTACTTCTACGTATAGATGTCTGCATGTGTGTATGCATATATACTTATAATGAACTCACTGACCTCCACGGGGTGGTCCAATTAGAACCAGCCCATCAAACCCTGGCATGCCTGGATCCATAATTTCATACCCATAGTTCCTCTACCCCACCCGAGTTCAACATACACGCATACCATCCATTGTCCAGTTGCTATCGCAGCCATGACACACCTCCACACATTGCCCTCTCCCGAGCGTTAGGGGCCCTACACATATGTTGTTCCAACCCATGTATTCTCAGGCTCTCCTACCATTTATTCCTTGAACACACCTGCTCTTGCTTGTGTAATGGTCGGATGGCCAAATAATCTATCAATTTGTGGGTAGTCCCACTAGGGACTACTCCCTGTGTGTAAAGTAGACTTAGCAGATCAACAATATTACTCCCACTGTTAATATTCTGCCTGTGGTGTGAGTAGTAGTGCTTTGCTCACTCCTGCCCAGCTTGATATGACATACGCTGACAGCGCTGTATAATACTGGGGTTGCTGTTTATTCCCTTCTCATTCCTTTTGTATGCTTTATTGTTATGTCGTTCTTTCTTCATATATATATATATATATATATATATATATATATATATATGTATATATATTATATATCTGTACATACTTACATACTTATATACATTTCCTATGCTGGGCACTGCTTATACCCATGCAAGTGCACTCAGACTTGCTTACTGGTACTTATATATGTTTACTGCTGCTTATTTGTGCTTACACCTGCTTACTAGTGCCTTATTCATTATGACAGTGCCACTTTGACTGAATGACATTTAGTTAAATATCTCATGCTATACTCTTATGTTGGTTTTACAGCAAAACGACATTCATCCACATGGAAAATTATATGTGTTATTGTTGGGCTCGAACCGTGAATGCCTGTTCATTAGGCGGATGCTCTAAACACTACACTATTGACATTTATGTTGATTCCGCATGTTTTTCTCTATTTGAATGAATTTGATGTGTAAGCTACGCTCGATGGAGGGCAGCGACGTGCAAACATGCTGCGCTTTGCTTACACCTTCGATATTGCAATAATTCAAATGGATAATAGGGACATGGGGAATCTAATTGTGAAAGTTCTAGGGACAGGGCTCAACATTCCACTACGTGCTTGTGTGTTTACTACTTCAATTTTATTTCACTGTTTGTGGACACTCTTGTATGCTTAGCATACATTTCGGTATCCACGGACACTGAATTACTGACTTACTATTAGAGGCGGGCTCTATTAGTAGGCATAGTAGGTTGTGCAATTGTCAGGACATATTTATGCCTCTGTAGAGCACTTGTACATGCCCCCTGCACTCGCACACATTTCCTGTGCACATCGAGGGTACGGCGGCATGCCCTCATACATATTCATATGACGCTGCTGCACCATCTCTAGTGAGGACGCTTGGCGCAAGGCTAAAACCGTCCTTGTGCCGAGCTTCTTGAATCCCAGGGAATTTTTTTCATGAATCTGTTGTATTACTGAACACAGATTCTCATTTGAAGCTTTTGACAGTTTTTTTTGTGCAAGCACTTTTCTCTCTTTTTCTTTCGTCTAATTTTTCTCTTGACCTTCTTGCATATCTTCTATCAGGAAATTCTAGGCTTCCTGCATAATAGTAACAATACATAATTTCTTTCTTATCCTCTGTAGAGCACCCTCTCATCTTTATGGCTCTTTTTGGCTTGTCAGCTTTTGTATTTTTTGTGGACTACTACTTCATTATTCAGTGGGGTGTATCCTCCCCCTGAGAATGGCCTAACTCCACTGTAGGAATGTTTCCATGTCTTGAGGATTCCACACTGCCATTTTCCCAGTCCTGGCACCAATGCATCTGCCAGGACTGGGCACTTGTTTGTCCTGGGACTTGTGCACCCAGCTGTCTTTTTTATTTTAACCTACTTCTGTCTATGATATATACTGTATAAAATACAGTCTATATATCAGTTATCAGTGTCATCTTGACAAGATTTTGTAAAAACAGGGTCCATCTCATGAAGGTACTCACCAAGACTTGAGGATGAATTCAATTCCAGCAATAGTACTCTCCTTTGCTTCCTGATTTTATCAACTCTCCAATCGAATGTCTGTACACATCTAATGTAGGTGAGAAAATGAATGAATCGACAGTAACAGTTATATATTTCAGCTCACTGCTATCAGATGTCTGTAGTGCAACCCGTAGCAAGTAGTCCACACAGACGTACAAAGAAGATCCCATCAATTTCAGTAACTTTGTGGCGTATATCTTACATATGTGATTGTGATGAACACTGCTTACCACTGCAATTCCACCAGTGTGCCAAGTAGACATGCAATATACATGCAAATGCAGACACACACACACACACACACACACACACACACACACACACACACACACACACACACACACACACACACACACGCACACATATGCTCACCAATTTTGGTCACATTTACTGTGTACAAGTCAGATGACTGATTTTATTCAAATAAATAAAAGCAAAAATAATATAGCCACATAAGTACTTAGATGCATCCCTCTGAGTCACATACAATCCAACCCATTACAACCCCCACATACAGGGACTTCCATCCACTGTAACCAGTTTATTGGCTATGTACCACTTAGATGCTTATTCTGACCAAATGAATGAAAAAGGTCATAAATAATATCTAAAGTAACATATTTCAGCTTGTTGTTATTAGATGCAAACACTGTAACCCACTGAACTCCCAGAGACATAGACAGATTTTGCTATAAATTATGCAGCCACTTTGGTGATTGTTTTGTTGTTTGTCTTTTGGCTTTTCCCAGTTAGGGGTCGCCACAGCGGAACTCCGGTCTGCTAATGATTGGCAGTTGTTTTTTATGGTGTCAAGTTGCCAGCCCGACACCCACTCTTCAATGAAGGCATGCCCATTCAACGCATGTCTTTCGAACGGCCACTCGACCACGGGGAGGACATGCAGACTCCACACAGAAGGCACTCCCAACCCAAGCTGAGAATCGAACGGGAGAACCTCTTGCTGTGAGGCAACAACGCTACCTTTGGTGATTGTGTATACTTCAGAAATCCAAATATAATTGTTTTAATGAATAGGTACATACATAACTTCTAAAGTAATATATTTAAAATTGTCAGGCAAATGCAGATCAACCCACTGCACAAAATTAAACACACACACACACACACACACACACACACACACACACACACACACACACACACACACACACACACACACACGCACACACGCGCACACGCACGCACACACACACACACACACACACACACAATCTTGATGCTACTAGTTTGAGTATATACACCTCAGATCTCTGACTGTTATCAAATCAATAAAAAATAAATAGCCATAGTTGTATATTTCAGCTTGTTGCTGTTAGATGCCTACAGTGCAACCCACTGCAACTTCCTGAAATAAAAGCCACTTTGTTGATTACTTACAACATAGATTAATTATGATCAAATAAATGCATACTTGCATTTTAGCTACTGTAATATATTTGAACTTATAGCTGTTAGACACACCCCCAACTCACAAAAAAAGTTATGCTCAGAAATTATAGACTCTATATTCACTGTATACTCCCTAAATGTTTGACACTAATCAAATGAATGAAGAAATACATAAATGAAAGCCACAGTAGTATTTATGCAGTTTATCAGTATTGTATGCCAGTTGTTTCTTTAATATGATGCATTTTAAGTGACATTATATTCCATTTCTGATGATCTCTTTGTAAACATAAGAAGGGGTTGCATTGTACATTTATAAAATGTTAGAAGCAGTCATGTTATATTGTGACTGGCCTTTATTTGCTACTCAAGCTCAAACTTTGTGATTCAATACTGCAAGTGAAACCATGTATGTTGCATGCATATCCCGTACTTTTTGAATACATATAAAATATATTATATACCATAAGGAATGTTTCACAGCCAGTCTCAATCAAATACAGAAAAAAACCCCTTCAGCTTCCTCTCTATGCCAACATATTTCTTTGGACCTCTGCTGTACTCTAAAGAAACAGACACATGTTCACTAGTATGTTCATTTTTGCACTGTTGATTTGTAGTCAAATAGATATAATCATTGTCTGTTACTATTTTGTAGTTATCTTCAACCCAGATACAATTAAATGACAATACTTCATTTTATTAGATTATTTTTAGCTGCCTATTCATTTCAAGGATTGGAGCTTCATGCAAGTGTTGAAGCACCTTGGTCATTCCAGAGTCATCAGCATTTGATGTCATATTTCATCTTGTTGATTTCTCATAAATATAACTGGAACAGCCCACATATGCACACACACACACACACACACACACACACACACACACACACACACACACACACACACACACACACACACACATCTAGTATTCATGGCCATTTAACTGACTGTTTACACCTCAGATCTTTGACTGTGATCAAATGAGTGAAGAACTATATAAATAATGGCCACAGTGTAGTGAGGTTTCCTGGAGATAGTGCAATATGAGAAGAATTAGTATATACTAAAATCTATTTACATTTTTGTGTTTATACTTTAAAATGCAAACTGTGTGCGAAACAAGTTACTGGATTGCATAAACATACTATTTTTTTATTTTTAATAAAGCAAAATGGTGTCTCAGTATTTTTATATGTCCACCTATCCTTGTTCCATAATGGCATCATGATGGGAGCTGTTTTATCTAGGTTGTGAAGTCCTCCCATGGCATTCATCCAGGATTCAGCAGTCCTCAACAGTGATTGCTATCTTGACGTATGTCTGCAGAGTACCTTAACTAGCATCAGAGCCATCAAGTGTGGCACCAAGACAAAAATAAACTTTTTCATTTGTATTTTTCTCTCATCCACATTCCTTCACATGAAATTCAAATGTGAAGTAGCATCATATCACGTGCTTTTCTGCGTTTTAATATAATGTCCATTGTGACATATCCCCATAATATACTCCACTTTCTTGCCATCATTTTCTTCAATGCTGCCAGACAGTGAGATCCACCCCTTGTTCATTAAAGAGAGATTCTCATGGTAACTCTGTTTTTTTTTTTATATTTATAACTAATTCTCTGTCAAATCAAACCCATTTCTGAAGTGTGGTTACTGGTGCTGCAGGCAGGTTATGTACTTTAGTTTACTAGTAGGGTAATTTTGCCAAATTCCTTTGGGGTATTTGATCATATTCCCAAAATCACATGGTTAGATTCCCGTAATCACTCAGGCATAATGTTAACTTCTTCTACCTTACATTCCCTATTTCTGTTTGCTCTTTCATGCTTCAGTTATAGGTTTTTTTGTAATTACATACTTGCCTTTTGATTTTTCCTTCCTAACATTCACATATTTGTTCCTTTATTGATCTAGTTATTCAATTTTTGTTTATATATATATATATATATATATATATATATATATATATATATATATAAATATATATATATATTTGAATTTTCAATTTCTGCTTCACACTATTAAATGGCTACTATTCTTTTGTCAACTTAGTAGACTGACAGTATACTGTTTTGTCTTGTTACTTTGAATTAGTAATATAAAAATAAATTAAAACTCTTTTTTACAATTGTATATCCTATAGTCAAAAACAAGGCATACTACACCTTCTTAGAATTTCAAACAATTGCATTTGATATTACTAGCAATTACATTCTTTGCATAAATATTCTACAGTTTGATACCACATGTTTCATCAGTTTAATTTCATTGTTTTCTTGAATATATATTATGCATGAGTAGTAAGTTGGACATTCAGTTACAATTATTTTGCATTATACTGTAGCATTGTAATAAATACACATACATAGGTGTGCCCACTAGTTAGGACCATTTAATCGATTATGTAAACTTCAAATTTCTGATCATAATCAAATGAATGAAGAAATATATAAATAACAGCTACAGTAAAATTGCTGTCAGACACCTTTAGAGCAGCCTTTTCCAGCACACACAGGCACACACACACACACACACACACACACACACACACACACACACACACACACACACACACACACACACACACACACACACACACACACTCACTCACCAACTACAGCCACTTTATTGACTATTCACATCTCTAACGTCTCATATTTCTGCTAAGTGCTGTCATTGACATGCATTGCAACCCACTGTGCCCCATAGATACAGATTTGCCCAGCAATTACTTCCAGTTTATTGACTTTGTATACACCATATATCTGATTATGATGAAATGAATAAATAATGGCCTCAGTAATGTATTTTAGCTTGTTGGTTGCAGACACATACAGTGTAAGTTACTGCAACTTGCTTTCATATGTTTGCACCCCTTCCACATAAACACATTTTCTGTCTGTATTCCTGGGAAACCAGACTGATGGCCAAGTTGCTTTCAAATATACAGAGCCCACCATTCCCCACCAAAAACAGAAATAAATCCACTTTCTGTATGCACTTCTGTTGTCTGACTGTGAAAAAAGTGAAGAAGCAGTGGCCACAATAATGTGTTCCAAGTTGTTACAGACATACACACACTGCCTTTTTCCCCACCTCCAAAGCCATATGAGTGACTATTCAAGAAAAGTTATATATTGACCGGGACTGTTAATGACTGCCTGCTTCCTCTCCTCTCCCCAAAGATAGCCACATTCTGTGTTCAAGTGTTATATGAGTGTGTGATCAATGTCTGAGAATGGTCACAGTGATGCAGTCAGGTTATTCTTGTCATACTAATAGGGAACTTCCCCATCCATATAAAGGCATAGAAACAATTTTTTCACTGTACTTTTTTCAAGTGTTCAAGAATTCCAGTCAAAGTAAAAAATAATGGGAGAACCAAGGTAAAAAAACAGTGATGATTTATAAGTATTACTGCAAGTGACTTACAAAGTTATTAGAAAAACAGGTTTTGTATTTTCTGAAAAATAAGAATTATGAAACTCTAAACTGTAGAAATGCTCATTGATATATCTCTCAGCTTTTTTGCTTAAGAATTCTAGACAAAGCCAAAAATAATGGGAGGGGCGAGTGTAAAGCCCCCAAATCAGGGACAATATTAAATATGACCCTAATTTCCCTTAAAAGGTTACTATGCTTTGCATCATCCTACATTTTCTGAACAATAAAACAATAACATGTATGAAATCCTAATGTCTGTCCTTAGTGATTTATCAGAAAATCAAACATTTTATGCTAGACAGAGCAAACATATGAGCCAAAATCAGGAATCCTCATAAAAATTATGGATAATTGAGACGTATGGTGACTGACTATAATCCTCAGTGATTTACCAGAAAATCAAATTTTTATAACAGACAGGGAACAATATGAGGCAAAACCAGTGATATTCTAAAGAATCAGTAGGAGCTGAGAGCTATGTTTCAGTTACATTTGTTTTCGCAGAAAGACTATGTCTTGAATTATCACTGATGTATGATTGCAAAGAAAGACAACAAAATAATTACATTAGTAAAGTATTTGAAATTACTGACATTTAGAGCCAGACACAACACAGGTCTCTCTAATAAGTTTATGTCTACAAAAGAGACAGGATTACTTCTGTTTACAGTCTGTATCATCACTACATACAGAGCTATGTGGTTTCCTACCAGTAAATCAGTAAGCAGTGAATAGCTGCAGGAAGAAAACCATCCTTGAAGATTGAGAAAGTCTACTCCAATTAACTAGATGTGCTATCACTCTATTAAGTTTAAAGTAAAAAAAAAAATAAATGAATGAAGCTTTTATAAGGAGTGTGTGTTTATACCACTGCACACAGAGCTATGGGGTCTCCTGCCAGTAAATAGCTGCAAGAATAAAATAAATGTCCCTGAAGAACAGGAGCTTCTACTACCCTTAATCAGCTAGCATAACAAGTAACCTTGTAGATTTGTCTTCATCTCTTATGTTGCCCAAAACAGCCTAACTTAATCTATTAAATATAGATAAAGATCTTGAGGGTGAGAAATATTCTTGGAACTAGCACTATGATTGTTCAGTTTCCCAAGAGAACTGAAAAAGCAATTGGACCAAATAATCAAATGCTGTATGAAGGGGCAGATACTAACAGTGATGTCATAAAGAGGGTAGCAACAATTATGCTTTAGTCCAAGGCACTGATGCACATCTAAACAGTGTGAAGCATCCCTTTAACAATCTAAGTGGATTATAAAGGCAAAGTTTCCTACTAACTAAATATAATCCCAGTCTGTCCTATTCTATTTATATTCTTAACTCATTACAGCTGAGTGACATCTCCACATATTTCTGCTGTTATATCCTACTGACACCTCTACATGCCAAATATTGCTTGCTCATATTTGCATTAATTCCAAAACCATGTCACATACAAAGTATTAACATATTTCATCTCAAAGCGTACACAATGGCAAACACAACTATATTGATATTTGCCCTCTGTCTAGTGCAGGTAAAGAGTTATTAATTGTTGTCCATTTAATATTTATTTATATTGTCATACATTTCATGTTTTGCTAAATATCTTGACTACCAAGTAGCACAGACAGAACTGTTTAGCCTTATGTGAAAGCTCTGAGCTGGATAAACACGATGCAGCTGACAGTATGTGTGTAACTTAAGTGGTTTCTGAGATACTGTTAAGTTGTTTACAAAATATTACAAACATAAAAGCTCCCATGTTTACTGTGACTTATAAAATCCACTTTAAGACTTAAAACCCAAAGAATACTACCAGTATAAAAATAATTCGTGCTGAAGAGTTTGCCATGTCGACTTTCTTTAGTAACCACTATAGGTCAAAACATAAGAACATTTGCTTGAAATGTGAGGACATAATTTGATTCTGTCAAAAAGCTTAGGATTTGCTTATTGGAAGTTACAGTTCAAACTTCCAGAGCTCTACTGGAGGAAATGAGTAAATATAACCCCCAAGTGATCTATAAAGGTACAGGGTTCGAAAAAAATAAAGAGATAAATCATGGCAGACCTCATCACTGGTCCAGAAGTAAGGTTGACTCTCATATTGGGTATCACATGTATTGAAGTCATGCAGCAGGTGTAGCAAAAGATAGATATTACTTACCTGTCATTGGATATGATCGTTCCAAGAAAATGATGACATGTTACTAATTCAGTGTTTTATTTTATTTATTTATATTTTATTTATATTTGTTTATTTGGGTAGTACACTGATCAATATTAACCTATTTCAAGCTCACCCCGGGTGAAATAAAAAGCACTTCACAAACAAAAAATACAGAAATTTAAGCAATAACAGAGATGTTCATACTAATTACATATGAACAATGTGTATATACATTCTACTGAACAAACATAGTGCAATGTACATAAAGCAGAGTGTAAGGTGCAATATATACACTAGTTTCTTAAGTGAGTCAAACTACAATGAATCTTAAGAGAGGAAAAAAGACTCAGAAAGAAGATAGGGTCGGTGATATGTCCTGTGTTGAAGCAGAAGTATTTGGATTGGATGAAGAAGTGCTTCTTGAATTGCATTCTGAATTTGGAAAAATGTTGATTTCCTTAATGTCGATGGGGAGAGCTTGCCAAAGAGTAGGTGCCTGAGAGAAGAAAGCATGTTCAGTTTGGTCCTAGGGGTAATGCGAGTTGTTGTGGCTTGTGAGTACAGTCTCAGGTTGTATGAAACCTAGGTGCAAGGGGAGTAAATCTGTGGAGTTGGAGTAGCTTGTTAAGTTTGGATCCTGAAAGTAGGTTAAATCTTTGTTTTATGGGGTAGGCCTTTGGTCCTTTTCCAGAGTGACACATTGATGCTCTCATAGAGGTTAGTTTGTAATGAATTGGCAGACACTGTTTGAGATAACCTGGAGTATGGTATTGAATTTCTTCGAGGCTGAAGCAAAAATTCGGAGCCCATATTCAAGATAAGAAAGGAGAACTCTGTTGCCAGTGGTTGCTCTGTCTGGCAGGGATAGAAAAGGAGAGATATTTTTGACTTAGAAGAGGAGGGAGTGTGGAAATGGAAGTTTAGTGACTAATCAAGCTATAGTCCTAAGTATGTGAAGGTGAAGGTTTTCCCTATGGAATGGCTGTGTAGGTTAAAGATAGTTTAAGAGTTAAGTGCTTTGTGAATTTTCTGTGAAATTCCAAAGGGCATAGTTTTGATCTTGGTGGGGTTGAGAAGTAGTTTATGGTTTATGAGCCATTGGTGGAGTTCATATACATCTCACTGGAGTTGGCATTGAATTTTGGTGAGAGAGTGACCTGATTTGTAAATGACAATGTCATCAGCATGAAGGATAAATGGAGGATGGGGAGGTCACAAGGAATTCTATTAATACATATTGAGAAGAGGAAGGGGTCAAGAAATACATTCTTTAAGGAAATCATCTGGAGAATGTTTTGCTGTACCACACTGAATGGTGGTTGTAGACAGTGTAACATGAGAAGGTTTTGCTCCCATAAATTAGTTAACCTCTTTCCAAGTGTGTTTGGGGTCAAATAAGATGATATTTTTTTTTTTTGTTTGCTTGGAGATTTAATTTCTGTCTTCTGATGGACTTCTTGGCAAGGTCATGCAGGACTATAAAGGTGCATTTGTCAGTTGTGCGAGTCAGTTTCCATTTTTTGCCATGCTTCATCCCTTAGAATAAAAATATGTTTGATTTCATTGGACAGCCATTCAGTTTTTGTGGATTTATAAAACCTGTGGACAATTGGGAAGAATTTGTCTTGCAGCTGGAGTAGGAAGTTAGTTAGGCTTACAGCTGCTGTATTATGGTCATATAAAGCGAGTATATGGTTACCACTGTAGATTGTGAGGAAGGTTCTGAGTTTGTCTATATTTGTTACTCTTTATATTTCTGTGTATTTTTTTAATTATAAACGCATAATTCTGTGTACAGTCCAAAACAAAACTCCATCACATTGAGTTAATCCTCTTTCTAGAACATATCATGTTGAACAGGTATGTGCTCAGTTTTGTCTGTATAGCTCTGTAACAAATCTTCACTGACATTAATGTAATTCTCATGCTGTAATGTACCATGTTATAACATCTTGTAAAAATGTTGGTTAAGCACCCAGGTTGTGTCGGAAAATGATCCTGGGGCCAGTTTACTTTCTCAGTAAAAAAAAAAATCATAAAACCATATATAAGCAAGGTAACTGCAAGAATGTAGACAGACTTATTTTCCCTGCAAAATGTTTCATTTTTTGATAGTTTCAAATTAAATTTCACATTGTAAATAAAAAAAATCATAGAAATATTAACTTTTACTATGAGAATTTAAGTAAACATAGGCAAACCACGACTGTTTTCAGATAGCAAAGGAATAATGATACCATTTGTACAATGTGAATAAATAATCTTTTAGGAGAGATAACTAAGCAATCTGATACATTGTAAAAATGTGTAGCATTTGCTTGTATGTAACAGGAATTTGTCTGTTTTTCTTTTATTCTTCATATATAGTATTTTATTGTCAAGTCAAATAATGTTGACATCACTAGGGGTTTCAATGATCATTCCCAGTTTGCAGTCATCAGCAAACTTCATTAGCCACACAGTCCTTTAGTTTTAGTCTGTATTTTGGAGAAGTAGATTCTAAACATTAGGGGTACCAGAACTGATCCCTGTGGAACACCACTGGTTATGGGCCAGTTGGAGGAGGTGGAGTCCCCTGTTCTGACCGTATGAGTTCTATCAGTGAGCCAGTTTGCAACCCACCTGACAATATATGGGTTGAAACCCAGCTGGTTGAGTTTATCAATGATGCCTGAGTGGGGATTGTGTCAAAGGCCTTGGCTAAGTCTAGGTAGGCCATATGCACAGATTTACCCTCATCTAGGGCTTTGGTGGCTGTCTCAAAGAAGTCCACCAAGTTTAACAGGGATGATCTCTCCTTGATAAAGCCAAACTGGGTGGGGTTGAGCATTTGGAGATTTCCCATACCATTGTTAATAAAGTCCATGATGATTCATTCCATGGCCTTACAGATAAGGCTAGTCAGGCTAATGGGTCTATAGTTCCTAGGTTCCGTAGATGCACCCACTTTGTGCAAAGGGATGAAGGTAGCTGTTTTCCGTTTGACTGGGGCAAAGTCAGTGCTTAATCTGCGATTGAAGGGATTCAAAGGAATTGTGCTTTTTAACCAATCTAGAGGTGTATTTATCTTTAATGAATCTTGATACACCATCTCCTTTAGTTCTCACACCTTCAGTTTGTGGTCTGAACATGTGGAAATGTAACCTAGTATAGCTGGGGTGCTCTCTGCAGCCTTAAATCAGGTATCAGTGACTGCACAAATGTCGGCATCTTCCAGGGTAAGGACTGCTTTCAGTAAGTGCAGTTTCTCATTTAGACTCCTAGCATTTAGCAGCATAACCTTGAGGTTGTTTTTAGAGGGTACTTTTACATTGGGAATTTTGTTCTTGTGACATTGCCTAAAAAGGCATTATGGGGGTGACAAGAGCCTTAGCCAGTAACCAAAATCCCAGGGGTGACAGATGAAGACCATCTCAGGCAAAGCATTGAGGTCTGTTGACCATGTCATCCCAGGCTAACAGATACTGTAACCCCTTTGAAGGAGACCAGAAACTAAGCCAATTGTTGAAGTCAATCATTTGTTTGTTGGTATCGTGGTATCATCCTAGGTAAAGGTAAAATGCTCCTTAAGACTAGGGACATACTTGCCTGAGATACGTAATCCAATAGCTCAGTCATGTCTCTCTTCATATAGTCCAGGGAGGTACATCGCAAGTCATTCATACCAACATGGACTATGATAGAGTCATAACAGTAACTGTTGTTGAGAGACTTGAGTGCGTGTGTGATGTGGTGGATCCTGGCACCTGGCAGACAGCTTGACTGTGACCTTTTCCTTATCCAGCCTGGTGAGAGGGGCATCTGTGTGTCTCACAACTGAGTTGCCTATGACTAAGATGTTTGTTGTTGTGATATGCCTTAGGGACTTGAATGGTGAGACACTGGTGTATAATACATTATGCATAATATGTTCTGCAGAGGATGCATTATGTGAAGCATGCTTGTGTCTGAGAGGTCTCTGATGTTTAGGTAAGCTTTTCGTAAGGGCATCTGGATAAGTAGGGTTATGTGTTGTTGGTTTAGTAGGTGCAAGAGGTGAGGTGTGCATGCTGACAACCTGCTTAGTATCAGATGGACTCCCTGGTGAGCGAGAGAGCCTAGATTCTAGGTTCTTGATATAGATGCATCTCTCACATAATGAATTTGTGTGGACTAGAAGAAGTGGGCTGTCAGTGTACGAGGCAATTGCTACATTGCATCAGGATGCTCATGTTGGCCAGGCTGGCTGGAGAAACTGTGAGAAATTGTCCATCCATAATGCTAGGTAAGCTGTTGTGATCAGAAAACAGGGTGAGGACAGGAAGGAACAGGTAAAGTAGAGGACAGGAGAAGTGGACAAAAAATAAGAAGGGCTAATGGGTAGGATCTGCAGTGGTACCTCAGGAGCTTCATTGAATGTATCACCTGTCAGTGAGGGACAATCATGAGAATTCACTGATGGTGCACCACAGAATAATAAGGGAATATTTGCAGGCAAAAGTGTTTACGTCTATAACCACCAATCATACACAATGCACAAACGCCATGCTATTTAGCAATGAATGCAAACTGATCTAAACAAATTAACCAATAAAAAAGCTCAAAACTGAGCCCTTTTGCAGCAAACTTCAACCAGATAAATTCTACCTGCACACTCCTGCCACTAGGATGCAGGGGACCCCTCTACAACAAAAATGGCCTGATTTACTGCTCAAGTTATACAAACAGAACTAGATTCAGTATGTTTGAATCTATTCTATGCTACAGCAAACAAAGTACAACAATTTCAGAACAACAACAACAACAACAACAACAAAATAGTTCAAATAAGATAAAACAACTGAAGTTGGGATCTTTAGAAAAGGATGAAGAAAATTATATACAAATAGATGAAATTTGTGGGAAAAATGCATAAGGATATATGGAACATATGAAAGGAAAATGATGGGGAAATATTTTTACAGAAATAGAGAAAGTAATGGAAGATGAAATAAGTACGTTTATGAAAGAAGTGTGAGAGTGAAAGGGTCAGAAGCTACTAGAATTAGAGATGCATCAAGTGAGAGGCAGCAGCAAGTATATAGGAGTGTATTGAGAGAGGGGAACAATGAAGATTTAATAGGAGTGTATTGAGAGAGGGGAACAATAAAGATTTAATAGGAGTGTATTGAGAGAGGGGAACAATAAAGATTTAATAGGAGTGTATTGAGAGAGGGGAACAATAAAGATTTAAGATATATGGGATAGATGCAACAAGATGGAACGATAGAGACTGATATTTGTATTTTTAGCAAGTGAAGGCTACAGTTGGGCTGAGAGCAGCAGATTGGTTAAGGTATAGGGATCTGATCAGAAGGAAAGCTATGGTGAAAAAAAGAGGAATGTTGCAGAGGAAAAAGAAAGGTATTAAAGGGATGGGGAGTGATTGACTTGGTATAGAAAAAGGAGAGGATAGCACAAGTATATAGTGGGTTGGGAGAGGGGGAAGAGGAAATAATAGGCTTTAGTAAGCTTAAGTACAGATGGATAAAGGAAAGCAGAATATGGTATAGTGATGAGAAATGGGTGGAAGCATGGGAGTTGGTGGAGTTTCTAAAAGTATCACGGCAAGTTAGATGTCAGCATATAAGGCTATTACATTGATGGTATAGGACGCCAAAGATATTTGAAGTGGAGGACCAATGGGGAAAGTCCAGAGTGCTGGAGGCATGGAAAAAAGTAATATCCAACTTCTAGAAATGGTAGAGATGTAAATTGTTCAAACAAAATGGCAGGCAATGGAGGCAATATGGAGCAGACTATATAACAGACTAAGGAATGGTGGATGCTATGTTTATTCAGAGTGGGCAGAGGGCAGGGGGTATGGGAGAGAGAAGAAAGAAGGGAGAAACATAAAATTGCAGAATTGGAAAGCAGATATTATCAGTAGTGTCAAAGCAGAAAGGATAGGACAGTAGAAAAGGCATGTAGAGATGAGTGAAGGTAATAGCAGATGGGTGAAAAGACTAGAAGAGAAATGGGATGCAGTCTGGGGGAGGTAGGCAGAGTGCGAAGGATAGCAGGAGAAGAGAGGCAAGGCAGCATGGGTTATATTGTGGAGAGGGAAAATATTTATAGTGGACATGGAGAGAAATAGATATAAAATGATGTTTTGCTATGTTAGATAATTGATATGTGGAAAATGCAGTGCACCAACAATAATACAACAGCTTAGTTTTTGCTTAAATTATTTTGTAAAAAGCAAGGGAATGCATAAGATGGATAGGTCAAGGTAATGTATTCAGTACCAAACAACAATTCAGTATGCTACTATACAAACTTAAAAGGCAAACTCCAAGGAAAGTGCAAAATACACACAAAAAGTTTAACTCATAAGCATTTTTGTCCATTTCAAGGTGAACTTCATCAGACAAAAATCTCCCCCAGAGATTGTGAGATTGTCCTTTTATAATCATTAAGTCCAATGTCATGTTGTGGTTGAAGCATTAAATTACACACACGCGCACCCACACACACACACACACACACACACACACACACACACACATATATGTATATATATATATATATATATATATATATATATATATATATATATATATAGGGTCTATATTACATCATTGAACACTTAAAAAAGTGAACAATGATTAATTGATCCCATGTAAGTGAAAGCTTACAAATTCGAAACCTCAGAACAGTGATTTTTTTTCCAGGGGAAAAAAATCGCTGTTTCCAAAAAAAAAAAACAAACAAAAAAAAAACTTAAAAACATTACATAAAGTGTGGGGCTTTGCCCCCCACAGCCCCTGACATGGGGGGCTGTGCCCCCCACACCACCCTACTTAAATATACTAACTCTGAGATCTCACTACAGTGCTGAAAACAGCAAAGTAACGGAAGTGGCCAAGCAAATTCTTTCCCAGGGAAAGAATTCGCTTAAAAGCCGCTTTGATATATATTTTTTGTTGGGTTACTAACTTCTGAAGATGTGTTTTATTTAGGAGGTCATATATTTATTATTGAATAATTATTAAATGTTTGATATCATGTGTTTTAACAGTATTTATGCACTCTGTAATATTCCGTATTTTATTATAATTTATTACTTTTGTACATACTATATGTTCTCACATATATAGGCTTAATATGAAACAGTGAAACACAAATACAATGACTTTTCAAGTACACGTGAAACATATAAATGAACATCTGAAAAGAAAAGGCGGAACTAGCTAATGATGCTTCTTGCGTTGATTTTAATTGTTAATTATCAAACCATGTACTTGATTGGTGAATTTCTGGTGGTGTGTTACATAAAGATGGGAGCTTGAGTATATATTTTATTAGATCTGAAGAAGCGTACCTAGTACGTGAAAGCGCTTATTTTACTTTAATAAATCTTAATCTCGTTTTATCTACTGACTCATGGTGGGCGTTCTCCAGTTTGTTTATATATATATATATATATATATATATATATATATATATATATATATATATATATATATATATATATATAGTAATAAAACCATGAAAAATACAGTTCAAAGTAGAGAAAATTAAAAACAAATTCCAGTTGCAAAATAGTTAACAAATTAGAATATTGGATAAATAAAAAATTGTAAGCATCCCTAATATTAAAATAAAATGAAATATCAATTGCAACAAGCAATTAAATATGCATCTTTCCAAAAAACAAAAGACTGTCTGTAATGCCCTTGGGGTTTGTGGCATCCAGTAACACTTGCCAATAAAGTTTACGTTTTTCAATGTACACCTCCCAATTCTCCCCAAAACAAGGAAAGTATTTATTTTTTTTAATTCTGGCAATCATTACAATGTTTGTATAGTGCATTACTGTTGTCCCTTTTACTAACCGCATATGTATGTTGGTAAATCCTGGCTTTTAAAGCATTTATATTCATATCAACATGAAATACAGGACATGTGACACATTGTGCTAAATAGATGATTTCTTTAGTGTTGCAGTTGAATTTGCCATTTGGATAGACAGGTTTTGAAAATTTCCCAACATATATCTACATTGGGCACATGCATCACATTTGAACATGTCCTCAGAGGCCATATTACAGTTAAAACTGTTTTGGCTACCTTTTTCAAAATTCTTTTTTAAATTAGCACATGTTCTAAAAGCCACAATGGGGGCTATTACTTAAATGTAAGCTTAGACCTTGTGTTGTTATAAAATTCTGCCAGTTCCTCTGGAGGATATTTCTCACCTCACTGGTGGTCTCACTAAAGCTATAAACCATGGCCCTGTTGAATAAATTCCTAGCTTCACTGTCACAAAAGGACCTGTGTTTATCATCAACCAACACATTTGCCTTGGTTTCCAAATCAGGAAAGCTGTACTTTAATACTGGTCCATAACAGTGGGATCTGTCTTTAATGATTTCCTTCTTAAAAGCATCAATAAAGTCAATGGGATAGTGTCTATCCTGAAACTTTTGGACTATTTTGTTGACTTCATCCAAAAATATTGTTTCATCAGAAATGAGATTGGACAATCTGAGAATTGACTCTTAAGCACGTTTCTTTTGCCATAGGGGTAGTGGCTGTTATAATATCAAAGACTAATGAAATATGTCTTTTTCCTGAACACAGCAGAGGAAAATAGTTGCCCAAAGTGTTTTTCCTAATAGCAATATTCAAAAAATCTACTTTATTTGCATTAAACTGCCCTTTCAATGCCAAAAATGAGGTGGTGGTATTGATGTAAATTAAAAATGAATTTGCCCTACCTAGGTCACCTGATCAAAGGATGAAAATGTCATCAAATATCTCAAGTAAGTCCTGATGTTGATTGAGTAAATCAATGTAAAAAGGAATAACTTTTCCCACCACCATAAAATGATATTCGCAGACACTGGGGTTGCGGCAGCCCCCATGGCCACACTTGACATTTGTTTGAACTATTCAGATTCAAAAAACATGAAATTGTTGGTCAAACCATTTCCATAACTTCTACTAGTAGGTTGAACCTACTTTGAGAAAGGTTAGGCCCATTTACTATGGCATCATGGAACCATGATAAACCCTCATAATGAGAGAGGACCAAAACTAGATCTTTCACATCTATCACCTAAAAAATCCATTCCTTATCCAAGGGAATTTTACATTATTCATTTAAAAAATGCCATGTCCTTAAGAACATGCTTTCTGTCAACAAAAAAAAAAAAATCTTTAAAGTGAAATCCACAAATTTGGCCAAGGTTTAAGTTTGTATAGTTGCAGACTGAATTGTTGTTTGGTTATTTGTGGATTCAGTAATGAAGCATATGACTTCAATATAGTGAAAACATATTTTTGTTAAATTGCATTTATATATGTAGACAAATGGTATATATGTTTGAAACACAGTAATACAACTGGCATGGAGGGAGAGAAATTTTGTTGAATTAAAGAAAAAAGCTTGCTCTTGGAAGAAGAAACATGGTGATCCCTACAACATAAAAATGTAAAACAGGCCATAGACCTATTCAGACGAAGATCATTAATAAAATGTAAAATAAACAAACAAACAGCAAGCAAATAAATAAAATCTCTGCTGAGTATGAGAGCTGCCTTGCTTTTTGAGATCGGCATTGGATACATTCCTAAAGGCACTGCAACTATTTGATATTTTGGTATGTGTCTGTAGTAGAAAACATCTAATGAAATATTTGCACTTTTAACTGAATCTTACCATTTAATACCTTACTTATAACATGCATTCAGTCTGTATACACACTCTTTGTTAGTTTTCTTTTGGGTATTAAAGATCAGTTATAAATATTAAATAACACATATTAATCATGGTGCCTGCTAGCCCCAGCAAACAAACATAAGAGAAAAAAGTCTAGTTTTAGTAGTCTTGGAAAATCAGCTTCCCAGAACTTTTTTATGTGCTGCACATTGTAAACTACTGCAAATATTTCAAGTTGTTGTCACACTAAACTCTTGTGTGCCTTAGTTCTTCCTAGTTCCAAGGGGAATAAAATAATACATAGTGAAACTAATTTGTTCCAGTTTAAATATGTTCTCTGAAAAAGCCCTAAGATGTTACTCAGCACTTACAGAACTCTGTACATGAAACATAGTTAAGAAGTAGGCATTTTATTCATTTTAAATTTGGCAGAGATATCTCTATCACTGTGCAAAAGAACTTTAATACTGTGTATTATAGAATGTGGACACCAAACGAAAACAATCAGCTATGATACTTACATCAGAAAGTTTAATGTATTTCCACCAAAATACAGAGTTAAGCACTTCATCCATTCCACCAAAAATAGAATTAAGTGCTTTCATCCACAGGTGTGGAAAGGGTTTCTATCATGAGAGTTTAGAAAGAGCATGAATTTGTCATTCATTGGATTTGTTCACTGCAATTTCAGTCTACTTGCAACACATTTTTTGACTGTATGGTATATATACACATTGCTATATATCATGCCATGGTAAACTATTACAATTCATAAACTGCTTATTTTTCATATTGCATATAATCTACATAATTTTGTTTTAAACTTTGCATTGTTAAACCTCGCCCTGACACACACACACACACACACACACACACACACACACACACACACACACACACACACACGCACACACACGCACACACACGCACACACACACACTAGAAATCTTTATAATAGAAATACATTACCTGTTAGTGACTTGTCTTCTGGAGATCATCCACTTTATAACTTCAGTTTCTTCAGCACTTAGGCATTATGCTGTTGGCTTCTGACCTCTGAACCCATTTTGAGACACAGGTTACTTCACAGGAAGGTTAAGACAGAAATGTTTGCCTTACTTCTTTTGTTGGATTTGCTGAATGTGCCTTATATCTTGTCTCTAGCTTGCTATATGCCTACTCCTGTACAATAGTAATGACAGAAAAGGAAAAAATGACATTGTACTGCCTTATATGTCTGCACTTGTATGTGTGTGTGTGTGTGTGTGTGTGTGTGTGTGTGTGTGTGTGTGTGTGTGTGTGTGTGTGTGTGCTATTTTACTGTGTGTGTTTGTGTGTGCATCTGTATGTGTGCATAAGAAAGGGGGAGACAGAGAGAGACAGAGAGAGAGAGACAGTAAGCCAAGTACTTGTTTTAGATAGCTTGACAGAACAGAGTTCCTTTGTTAGTTCCAGCTTTATTCATACCGGTTACCATGCACTCCAAATCTCTACTTCTTTTATTGCTGGAAATCACTGCAAGCCCAGTAGAGGTAGGGCAAGCTGAGCCAGTTTGTTTCTCTTTACATGCAACAAGCAAAATAGTTAAAGCATGACTTGCATTCACAATGTTTTGCGTCAGATCTGGTCTCCTCACTAGTGTAATTGCCCTGAAAATGTTAAAGAAGCATAAAAAGTGAGTGATAATTTATATACTGAGTTTTTTATTTATAATTGGTCACATTTTTTAAACATTATTTTGATAAACAACATCCTAATTACAAAATTAACTATGGCAATTATATTATCCAACACTTACCATGCTGAGATATATAAACCTGATATCAAGATGTGACCCACATGATTGGAATTCACAAGTAAAACAAATTTCACAGTTACGTTTTTGGATTGATTGGAGTTTATAGATTCCTGAACCACTGCTCCCAGTGCTGCAGATATTGCCACAGTGTGGAATTTAGAATTCTAACAAGTGCACTATCTGACAAAACATACTCCAATTATGTTGAAACTGAGAACTTCAGCATTAGAGGGAAGATAACTTTGGACTGCTCCATGAGCCAGTCACCAGATAAGTAATTTACTGCAACAATAAAATGCTATTTCTCTCTCTGAAGAGGTCCACGCAAGAATTTCTTAAAAAGTCATGGGGCCTAATCTGTTAATCTGTGCTCGGTTTTATCACTATTCTATTTTTAGACACAGCTAAACGATACTTAAATCATCATATGTAACTGGAATAGTAAGAGTAGATGTGAAAATAACATAATAGCTAAATGTGATCATGTATGGAGTTTACTAATCACTGGAGAAAAATAGTCATATGACTAAACTCCAGTATGTCATTTACATATCACAATGTATTGAGTATGCACAAAATTCTGAAACAATTGAAGATTGCTTTCAAACAACTGCGATTAATGTACTAATTTCCAGATTGGACTTTTCCTTAGCAGCAGTGATTCTCAGCTCCTTTAGTAACACAAGTATGCTTTAGATGACATTTAATGAGACTTGCTACTTTATTTTTATGACACTAGAGATCATTGCTGCCTGCTTGTGCAGAAACCAAAATGGCTGCCAATAACAACCAAAGTTACTGTGTTAGTCACTACCTTAGCTTTTAATTTATTTAATCAAGAATATTGTTTTACTCCAGTAAGGAAATTAAACATTCTTCATAGATCCATAGATGTTCCAAGGCCACTGAGTATCATGTCCCATTCTTGCCTTACCAGTACCCTCCCTCAGACAGCACCTCCTTTCTCCATGAGGGTCATACCAGTCAATCCTGGAGTCAATTTGTAGATATCCAGCAGGTCATCTAGTTTATGTTTAAAGGAAGATAGTGAGTTGCACTGCTTAACATGTAGAGGAAGTTTATTCCAGAAGGTTTGGAGATGTTGGATTATGAACCAGTCCATTCATCGTGTTTTATTTATTTGTTGAGAAAGATTGAGGTTCCTGGATATAGTATTGGTGAAGATATTGAACTTGTGGAGAAACCGGTCCAGGGCAGTCAAGAACTCTAATGGTGTTGTAAGTGAGACAGAGTTCTCTAATCAAAAGTGTATAAGACACTGAATAAAGGGACAGAGCATCCAGCCTCCGTTGGTAGCTCAGGGACTATAGGTCTGTGATATTTTTGGTTTGGAACCTTTGAAGTCTTTTTAATTGTTTGATATGTTTAGTGAGGTACATCCCAAAGGGTATTTTGAACTTGATATATGGTGTGATCAATGTTAAGTATAAGGGAGTGTTTGCCTATTTAGACCTTAATGATATTCATTTAACAAATACCTGGGTTTAATCCAGTGATTTCCTGATAACCATTGTCACATAATGGTCAAAAGAGAGGGAGTTATTGACTCAAGTGCCTTGGCTCCCGACTAGATTTTTGTTTAATAGTGATGTGTTATCAGTATAGTATGATGAGGGGGGAGAGGTTGCCTACCAAAAGTGGTGATACTGCCCATTTTAGCTTTTTGTTTGTACCCATTTTTAGTACACCAAGATTTTAACGGGGAGAGTTCATTCTGGAGGGTTTGAGTGTCATAGGGTGATTTAACCCCTATTTGTAGTCATCTGCAAACTTTGCTACCTAGAGACCTTGGCTCTCTGCTTGGAGATTTGAGAACACCAAAACAGATAGGTCACAGAACTGAGCCTGGAGAGACATCACTGGTCATGTTCTTATTTTCTGATGAGAACCTGCAACTCACACTGTGTGGGTTCTGTCTTTTAACTAGTTTGCTATCCATCTTACTACATATGAGTCAGTTTTAAAAAAAAAATAGTTTTTGTTTGATGCCAACATGGGAAATGGTGTTGAAGGCTTTAGCCAGGTGAAGATATATTGTGTGCATTACATGCTCACCATCTGCAGCCTCCATATCCTGTTTGAAGAAGTTTCACAGATTAGATATACAGGATCTACCCTTAACAGTGCCAAACTGTTGGGGGTCAAGTCTATCAGGATTCTTGATATCACAGTTTGAGGTCAATTATAATTCATTCCATGACTTTTCAGGTGAGGTTTTTAAGGCTGATATGCCTGTAATTACCTGGATTTGGTTGTAAGGCCATCCTTGTGAAGGGGCATCCTCACTGTAGTGTGACACTCATCAGGGACAAAAACAGTAGCTAAACTTAGTGTAAACAGTAGGAGGAGTGTTTCTGCAAGGTGTTCAGGTGTATCATCAGGTCCCATGGAAAAAGTTTTTCGACTGAATTACCACTTTCAGTAAGTTATGTTGAGAGATAATTAGGGGAATAAGGGATTCAGATATATTGGGGCTTTGGATAAAAGTATCAGGGGGATTTCAAACTATTATTTCCTAAGTTCATTAGACTTGCTAGCTCTATCAACAAATGTTTTAATTTCTACTTATCAGTTAGAAAATAACTTGTTTTGATTGAATACTTTTTATTCAGTATTAAGTACATCAGGAACGTGAAATTCATAAATATCAAGTTCACAGTTAAGAAAGGATAGCAGCAACAGGACTGATAATGTGCATCACTTAGTAGTACCTTTACCTTTGTACATAGTCATCTAATTGTAACAGCTACTAGATCAGTATGACATATCAACTACACATTATTTTCCTTCTTATACATGCTAAACTACCCGTGAGCTGCAATAAAATGTATTGTTTTCCAAACACCTGCTTTTTTTTTTTTGTATTCCGGGGTATAATTTTAGTATCATTCTGCAGATTTCAACAGCTTCACTTGCTCATGTTATATACTGCCTGTCTTTCTTCTCTTCTTGGGTATAGTGCTTAACATGTCTTGAGACCCAGTGGTAATTATCTATACCTACTACACCAAGTGAGAAGTCATCATCATTTTTTTTGGCAACTAAGACTGTATTCAACTCCAGATTCATGCTATGTTTCAGTACCAATGCAAATGGAAGCCATGCTTTCACAGTATTCTGGTTTAGTTTGTTGATGAAATTAGATAGTCTGAGCCAAGCTGTAGCTGCACTGCAAAATTTTACTGTAGACATGGAACTTAAAAAACACAATAGGCTGCATTAAACAACTGCAACTGCAACGGATGCGTGAGATACTTGCAACTTACAAACTTTTCCAGTGAGTTTAGTGAAATGCAACAGATCTATCATTCATTAGAAACAGGAATTAAGGGTCTGAAAATTCAGCATTTACAACATTGGACTATAGATCTCTGGTCCAGACACTGTAATATACAGCATATAGGTATTATTCAGCACTGAGACTCACATCAAGTGTTTGTTACAGACAAACATATCAGAAGTTGTGTTTTAATTTCATCTGGATATGTTATGTTAATGGGAAGTGTCTAAAGCCATTACAAACAGAACTGTTTTACTGTTTGGATACATTTGTATCACGTAATCAGAAAGCAAATGAATAAGCTTTGCTTTGAGAAGGACCTAAATGTATACCTTTTAAATGTCCCGACTTTTGAAGAATGTCCAGATTTTTGCCTCTTATTTTTGGTGTGTTCTTCATAAAATTTGTGATTATTTGGTAAATCACTGGAATCATCTGAGGATTAAAGCCACCAAATAATGACATACATTTGAGTTTCAAACTTCAAATCCTTCAGAAAATGTATGTTAACACAAACCCTGTTACTGTAGTAACTTTCTAAGTTTATAAGAACAATATTTAAAATCTGGCCCTATTTTTGGTCCTTTGTCCCCCCATTTTATCAGGCTTTGTGCAGATTTCTTGTACTAAGAGGTTGAGAGGTATGCCTGAACACAAAGGTATTTACAGGGGAAGTATCATCAGTTTTAAATGGAAAGGTCATTAATTTATGTTCTGATTAAACAAAGCAGGATGATAGAAATAGAGATGTGCAGAAGTGGCCATATTTGTGAAGACTAGATCAAGGATACTGGGGTCCCAAGTAGGAGGGTTAACATTATGTAAAAAGACAGCATTTATAAGGTCAAGGAAGCATTGGGCATACCTACCATTATCAGTGTAGGTCAGCCTTTTTTGTGGCCCCCAATAGCTAATATGCTAAGATAGCTATCATGCTCAGAAGGGGACTTGGTGGATGTTCTATAACTTGTTATGAAGTGGTAATTAATTTTGTTTATGGTAATAGAACATCTATGAGATCAAATATGGTGTCCCCAGAAAAATGTCTTGAGGTGACAATAGCTATGACAAATAGTAATACTCCATCCACCACAATTGCCAGTGGGTCTCAAGACATAATAGGCACTATACCCAAGAAGAGAAGGGATGTTTTCGTTGCTCTGAAACCATGTCTTTGTAGCTACACACATATGAATGTACTCAAGTTGCAGGAGAACAGTGAAGACCTCATATCCATGATTATCTTATCAAGCAAAAGAGTAACTTAGTCTGTTGGAATCAAGTGTTACCCATTATTTTCCATTTTAAAGATACTGCCAGCTATTCATTATATCTTTACATTTTGAGAAAATTGTTTTTGATGTCTACGGCAGGAGAGGTTAGGAGGTAATGCTTCTAACACTCAATCTTGTCGAAAGGATTTTTTTTTGCAATGATTTTTTTTTTGTAATGAAACATTACGAATGACTGAGAAAAATGTATACTGCGAGAAAATATTAGTTTTGCATAAAGCAGTAGAAGAAAAAAGAAGAGCAACAAAGTAGGGACCCAACACGGGAAGGTACAGCAGGCACCGATGACAGCAAAGATGGAGGTGAGGGAAGTGACTTAAAATGAAGCAGACAATGAAGTCAATAGATTCTGGCAAGGTAAGACAGATATCTGGATGTGCTATATTCCATTATGATAAAACTATTGGCAGTAGTACTTGTTGAGTCATTTGAATAACTGCATATATCTTTGCTTAGAATCTGACGTGGTGCTTTAGGACTCAAGAATAATGAAGCTAGTTCAATTCTTGAAATCCTCGAATGGTTCTAGGAAGTAGTCAGGCAATTATAAACATTATTTTTACCTCCAGACATCCAGGGAAGAATATTTAGGGTTGCATGTATGAGCTCATAAATGTTAATACTCGCCATTCTGGCTTCATAAAGTTTTTTTGCCAAGGGGTATCTTTCAGATTTAGGACTAACGTCTTCCACAGACATGTGGATGTCCTTTGAGTTCAGGCTCTCCTCAGCACCTGGACACTTTCTTGTGACTTCACTCAGGTGTTTGACTCCTAAGGACCTCCCCACAACCTGGAGATGAGAGGTCATCGTGGGAGGGAAGTGACCATATGAGCAGCTGCTGCTGCTCATAGAGACTTGATGTAACAGGCTGGATTCCTACATCCCCTCTGCATGCCTACTTAACAAGAATATGGTATGCAATGAACTATGTGTGACTGATGCACACTTTCATTAGTGATGTTATCCCTGCCCAGTCCCATGTTATTGACAGCAACCTTCTTGCAATTCCCAGTCCTATGGATTCTACCACAGTAGAATATCTGGAACTCACTTTGTCCCTTTTTCCAAGAGAAAAGTAAACAGACTTAAAGCCTTGTCATTCATACCCCATTAAGCCAGCTCCAACAGGTGCTTGAACTGCTAATTAAACACTGATTGCCTGGGCCATACAACTTACTTCTCTACAACAGTGTATTTGGAACAGCCTGGCATCACTATATTCAGGCTTTGTTAGTCCACCTTCATGCAGTTAAGTTACTTGGCCACTACTGAGCTGGGCTAAGGTAGCCCTCTTAGATATGATATGATATATACATTAACTTCATCAAGCCCTTTTACATGATACTCACATGACCTTTTACGTGATACTCACATGACCTTTTACATGATGCTCACATGAGAATGCTGGCTGATTTGAATGCTCTGAGGCTGCAGCCCAAAGTAATAGGATGGATAGAAAATTGGTTATTCAGTATGAATACCATCTTAGATCTCCCCTTAAAAAAGGACTAACTTAGTTAACTAAGAGTTAACAAAGAGCAAACAAATAAATAATATAAATAAATAATATGAATAAATGACAGGAAGGTGAGAATGGCAGCTCACTATTGGAATTATGAAGAGGAACATGCATGAGCAGTTGAGCGCCAGAGGGTTCATGCAGAGATTGGTCATATCTAAAATATTTGTATCAGCCTATAGCTTGATTAAAGCTAGATATGAGTGATGGTCTCTAACAACATTTCATGTGGATTGTTAAATGAGTAGACAAGTAGCAAATGGGATTCACTAGAAATATATAAGTATGTTCATCATAATATTTGATGTTGCAGTCCTCACTTTTGGGATTCCTGCCTGCAGTTAGCCCAAATGGCTGACCCAATTACTAGAGTTTTACTTTTCCCCAGAGTTTCAGCCAGGACCCTCCCACTAGGATGCAAGGACATCTGTTGTCTAAGAGGTGTACTGGCATATGCAATCTTCAGATCTTTCGTGTTTTGTAGTATTGCTTGCCATACTTTACTATTAGCATTGTCCATTGATTAATATGCTTCTAAAAGTCAGGCAAGTACCTTGCTGGGGATTTTTCTTATTTTATCTTGTTGCTTATTTTTGCTATAGCCAACATCTGATTCTTATAGTGATTCTGCAATAGAAGTATTTGTTAAAATTAACAACTGTTTTTTGTGTGTGTGGGAAACATATTCCCTAGAAAGAGTTCCACAATATGTGCTTTTTCTATCTTGGCAGGGAGCACAGCATAGATTCCTGTCCATATTGTGTCAGTTTCACTCCAAGAGCAATCCAAGATAAAAAAAAGACTCCCCAGCAGTTCACAACTAAAAAAGGAGTATATGCCTAATTCTGAGCTTCCATGGTATTGACCAAATGTTCTGGGGATCTCCTCCCCAAAAAAATAATTACTCCAACAATAGACATGGGGAGAAGCATCAGGAAACCGAGAATGTCCTGATGGGAACCTCAGGTCCCTTTGCATCTGGCTACTCTGAGCAAAGAGAGGTGCTTACACACACCCTCAGAATATGGCCTGTCCTGTCCAAGGCCTCTGGCATGACCACTCTGCAGGCTGCCATGGCTTCAGCATCTTGCATAATCTGGCAGACCAGCATCTCTGCCACCTTCCCGATATGAAAGGCTCATGCTTGCACTCTCATCATGGAAGGGGAAGGTGAGATCCAGGGTATTTTATTCTATAGGAGGCTCCTAGGTTCCTAGAGACAAAACTGAAGTCTCAGTCTTCCACCTGTGATCTGAGGCCCATAAGACAGTTGCACTTGAAGTCATGAAGCACAGTACACTAAAAAATAAACTGGAAACAAACAGCTTGCCTTGGCCTAGATCAGGTAGTAGCTCAGCCCTGTCTGCTTCACAAGCTTCTGCTGCCTACCTGGTTCCAGCTGGTTGAGGTTTTCATGTTGCATGTGAAATCTGAAAAGCCAGAAATAGAAATACCAGAAGTATCTGTGGCCCTTTCTAAAAGGAGAAAGCTAGCACTTCAACATGAAGTTTCTGATTCCCATGATTCAGAAGCAGATAAACTGGCCTATGTTGGCCTGATCCTGTCCACTGAGACTTACGAATCAGACACTTGGGTATGTCCTGTCCTCTTCTTCACCCCCAGAGGATTTCCCCTTTGGTGTCCCTTTTCAAAGGATGAAGAAGGTGTTTCAGAGGGAGACTAATGAATACTCAGAGGCCAGCTGAGATACAAGGCTTTCATGGGCCTGCCTGCACTTAGAATACTAGCTGTTCCTTTAGTCTTGGATGTGCTGGAGGATGGATTTAGAAGAGCATCTGTGGAGCCAAACTCCCTCCACACTCCTCAAGGAAATCTGAACCACTTCTATAGAGTCAAGGATTATTTTATAAGAATCCTTTGGCTGATCCAATAGTGGTATAACGAGATCCCAGCAAGGGAATTATATTGGCTCCAGCTAGGAACCTTATTCCTGATGATAGGTAGAGTAGAACACTTGACATACTTGTGGAAAAAAGTTTAAATGTATGCTTCTCTTTCTTTCAGAGCCTTAAACTGCCAGCCTGATATGCTTTCCTATCAGCAATCTCTGCTGGAGAAGATAAAGAATAAGGCAGAAGGGATATACAGGATAAGGATCTGAACTTTGTGACCTTTCAGCTGAGATTGCCACATACTGTATGAAATGTGGTCACAATGCAGTGGAGACATCATGTAGAGCAGGAGTCACATGCTCTGTTATTCGCAGACATGCTTTGTTGAGAACACGGCCCAGACTATGTAAAGACAGAGCACCATAAGGCACCTCTGGACAAGGATTCCCTCTATGGATTCCCCTACTCAAGGACTGGATGAAAAATACAAGACTATGCAATATGTAAATCAACTTTTTGATGTCCAAGGTCCTAAATGTAGCAGGAGTGACCCAGCTAAATCTTTGGTCCTAATACCCTAAGCAAGACAAAAACAGATCCTGCAAAGGAAAAAAATGGAAAGTTCGAAAGAGAATGGCAAGCAAAACGTACAGAGAAGCAATGGAGCCCCCCACAACACACACATACACACACACACACACACACACACACACACACACACACACACACACACACACACACACACACACACACACACTTCCCCAAGTTCACCTCATCCCACCAACCCGCTTCCCCAACTCTCTCTCTTTCATTATATTGAGACACACACACACACACACACACACACACACACACACACACACACACACACACACACACACACACACACACACACACACACACACTTCCCCAAGTTCACCTCATCCCAACAACCCGCTTCCCCAACTCTCTCTCTTTCATTACATTGAGAGACACACACACACACACACACAAACACACACACACACACACACACACACACACACACACACACACACACACACACACACACACACACACACACACTCACACACACACACACACACACAAACACAGATGGAGAGTGCTTAGCTTTCTTTGCAAAAAGTTGGGAAAGCATCACATAGAATCACTAGCTACTAAACATTTTTCAAAAAGGCTACAAATTACAATTCCCTGAAATTCTAAAGCACGCAGGCATTCACAAAGGATCATGTAAGAACTAATCACTGTAGTCTTAAAAGAAGTGGTACAGTCTGAGGCCATAGAGAAGGTCCCTCCTGGAAGGGAACGACAACATTTCTACTTAAAACTCTTTTTAGTCTCAAAGCAATAAGGTGCATGGATACCCATTCAGGACCTATAGTCATGCAGCATGTTAATGCTCCAGAGTGTACTACCATTCCTACCACTCCAGACCTTCATGATCACTTGGACTTAAAGGACAAACATCTTCATTTTTCCATTGCCAAAAGTCACAGGAAGTTTCTCAGATATGCAGTAGAAGGAAACATTTCCAATTCACATACTTGCCTTTTGGTTTATCTACTGCACTGGATGTAATCAAAAAGTCTGTCTCTGATAATTGCCTATTGTAATTAACCCTTGCCTGGATGATTGCCTCTTTCTAGTGGGGTCATAACAGGGGATTCTCATGGTTTTGGAGTTCACCTTGAATTGCTTCAGGGGTCTGGGTCTCATTATCTACAAATCTGCCACCCTCAATAAACTTGTTTTTCCTTGGGACATGTCTAAATACCACCTTTAACAGAGCATTCTTTTTACAGAACAAAGTGTCCCATCAGACCCCATGCTCTCCAAGTATTTTTAACAATAGATAATTCCTCAGACTTTTTAGTTTAGGAATTCCGATGATGCCCCCTGCTCACCTACATAGGAGGAAGTTTCTGTGGTACTTGAGAAACTGATGTTGTGAGCATACTCATTCCATAGATACTCCCATCTCACTTCTTCCTTGCATTAGAAATTAGATCCCAAAGTAGATAATTCAATGCAAGCTAAACTGGAGGATGCACTTCTAACAACCCCACCACATCATGACCCTAATCACAGATTCCTTAGACCTAGCTTTAGGGGCCCATGTTTGAACTCTTCAATTTCAAGGAGCATGAACGGAAGAAATACTCCAGATAAAGTCAGATAACACGACTTTGTTGTGATATATAAGCTATATAAGATTATAAGGAACTCCTGTATATTTTGTAAAACCTGACTGTGCAACCCTGCAAAATAAAGCAAGAGGTGGGCATGACTCTAACATCAGCATACATCCTCTCTTAACAAAATGGTCTGGCAGGAAGGCTGAGCAGATTTCAAGTAGACTACCACAAATAAATTCTGAACAGGGATGTCTTTCTGGATCAGTCAAGGGTATGCTGTTTACCAGAAATAGGCATGTTTGCCTCTTTTCCAAATAGGAAACTCTGCTGCAGTGTAGCAACTCCAGAAATTTGTTTTTACACACGTTTCTTCATCAAGTGTTGAGCCCCGAGGGAACTAGTGAAAATTAGGAAAGAAAAGCCAGAATTAATTCTAGCAGCACTCCTTTGGTCAAGGCAGCACTTATTCTTTCTACTGAACAGCTTGACAAGAGAAAAAAGGAAAGATCTGACTGAATATGCATATCATCTGACTTAGAACAAATGCTCCTTCTTGTATCCCAGCGTCTAAGGCTAACAGCTTGGATGGCTTCACACTGATTTGTGGAAGACACATGTATGCTGAGGATATGCTAAAGATTAGGGGAAGGCTCAGAAATCAAACACAAGGAAATCTTACATAGCTAAATGGACAAGGTACTCCCTCTGGTGCTAATCCAGGAACCTAGAGCCAAATAAGGCAAAAGTGGAATAGACTATCACAAACTTGACTCGTCCTATACATCTGGCAAAGTGCATGCTTCTGACTACTCATAAATCCACCTTTATACTCCAGGTCTTCTATTAAACAGTTACTAAAGGGGATTCATCATCTTAGATCACCAAGAAAACAGACTGCACCACCATGGGATCTTAACTATGTTTTAGAAAACCTGATCCTGGCTCCATTTTAACCAGTTGCTTCAGCTACTCTATAGTTTTGATCTTGAAAGTTGTGTTTTTGTGGACATTTCATCTGTTAGAAGAATGTCTGAACTCTGTGACTTAATGTGAAAACATTTTCTTAGCATTTCACTGTGATAAGGGCATTAATTTATATTAACCATTCTTTCATGGTTAAGATGATTTTTGATCTATCCCCTGATGAAGCCATTCACTTATGAGTTTCCATATTCAAAGAACAGAGGAAATACATTTTACATCCCCTTGGTGGTGTATAGACAGCTGAATTTTTATTTGCACAGGACAATTAATAACTCAGAAAGACTTACCATCTAATTGTCTCCTCTGCAAAACAGATAGCAAAAGAGTGGAAACCAGTAAATCGACCCTTTCTAAACGCCTTACTCATTGTATTTATTTCTTTTTTATACCACTCATTGCAAAGCTATATCAGGACACATTACAGCCCATTGCAGCCACCACAGTCTTCCTTAGAAGGGTGACCATACAGGCTATTCTTGAAGCAGTAACTTGCACTTCTGTGCACACCTTCTCAAAACATTACGGTTTAGGAGTAGCTTCTAGAGCCAGTGCAGGATTTACCTCTGCTATCCCACAGAGCCTTATTTCCTGATTCTTTTTTTCTCCCTCCCTAGTTTACTATTCTTTTGGAATCTTATCAAAACTTAAGGACTACAAAAGTGAGTACTATAATGAATATAGTACAGCTTTGTTAGGAATGTACCATAAATGTAGATGTTCGAGTAGGTTCCCCATTGCCATCTACCCTCCTACCTACTCCCTTTCTGGCTTATTTTCTTTTTCCATATGGACTTGGGGTGGCACCACAGTACTTTACCTGCACCTTCCCTTTGACCTCTATGTCACCCCCCAATCCCTTTATCAGTATCAGCTTTCTAGAGATGGAGATTATAATTGTGCTATACAGTTGATCTACTACATTTTTGCACTGTTATAAAGCTTTTTTTATTGTTTCACTGCATTTATGTACTGTTTTATACTGTTTTAACTTTACTTAACTGTAAACTGCTTTTTCATACTGAGAGTTGTATTTTCTGTTTGTGAGTGCTCTATCCGAGCTTTTCAGTGCATTTTTGTCTTACAGTTAAAAGCATTCTCGAGTCTGCTCCTTGATCTGTTTAAAACTTTCATTTTGTGGCTACAGCTAGGAAATGTAATTTTTCCCACCCACTCTCCCTAGTGCTGTGTGTTCTTATACTTGGTGGCTTTGCAGTTGCCCACCCATACTGTATATTTGATCTGTGACACTCCTCCCAGTCTAGTGTCGTTAGTTCTCTCAATCTAATAGAGAACATTTGTGAAGGCCAACCCACTCGGATTCTTAACGTTGAATTAACTTCAGTTCCAGCTTTCTCCATTTCCACTTTACTGGAAAATAAATTCTAAGCTTGCTTCCCCCCTTTCCTGTGGCAGGTCAGATACAGATTTGCTGTGTCCAGGACTGTTTGTGAGCTGCTAAGCCCCCCCCCCCCACTTAACTGGGGTTAAACTATTCCTGGCTCCATAAAGTCTGTTCTTAAAAATTTCCCTTGCAACTAGCCAGCTTTTTAGTTTTAGCACTCATCTGTTTCTTTGATCTCAGCACTTGTTCAGAACTCATTGTAAGCACTAAATCAGTTACAAATTACTACAGCACTCAACTTTCCTCACTTGTCTAGAGGAAAACAGTTTTTAGTACTTAATAAATAAGCACCTATTCAGGCATGTCTAAAGGTCAGCTCCTGGTGTTTTCTCCTGTCTACCTGATGAATCTGGGCATCTTGGGACAATGCAGCAATTGCCTCATGTACACAGACAACCTCTCCTCCTACCACCCAACACTACAACCTGTGAGAGATGCACTTATATAGCCAAACTGGAAGCAAAGCTCTCTTCACCAAAGACTGGCCTAGACAGTCAAGAGCAGAAGGTAAACACTTGCACCACACCACACTCATCACATAGTCCCTCAAAACCTACACCACCACAACACACACACAGAAGCACAAAACACACACCTACATTCGCGGAGACTCTCAGTACAAATCTGTCCAAACAACAGAGACCTCCAAAGCAGAAATGCAAGCAACCTCCACCCCCCCAACACAACCCAAATGACACATAGCCCACATACTCAGTGTGCCACTCAACTACAGCCCATAAGGCATAACGTACCCAACACTCTAGTCATAGGTGACTCTATAGTCAGGCACACTTATGTTCCACTCACCAGACTAAATAAGGAAAAGTTACTGTCAGCTGCCTGTCAGGTGCCAGGATCTGCCACATAATGCACGCACGCAGGTCACTCCACAACAAGTACAAATATGACACTGTCATTGTCCATGTTGGTGTGAATGACCAGAGACATACCTCCCTGGACTACATGAAAAGAGACATGGAGGAGCTCTCTGATCTTGTAGCCCAGGCCGGTATGACCCTAGCCCTGAGTAGCATCCTGCCATCATCCAGAATGACACCACAGTACAAGGACAAAATGATTGACTTTAACAATTGGCTAAGCTTCTGGTGTCATTCTAAGGAAATCCAGTATCTATCTGCCTGGGATGACATGATCGACAGACCACGCTGCTTTGCCAGAGATAGCCTGCACCTGTCATCCTTAGGATTCCAGATACTGGCAATGGCTCTAGCCACCCCTATAGTGCCTTTTTTAGGCAAGGTTCAAATGACAAAATCACCACCGTAACAGGTACAAGCAAGCAAAATCTGAGGGTAATGCTACTCAATGCTAGAAGTCTAAACCTCACAATGCACTCACTCGAGGAACTCCTTAAAATGGAGAACATTGACATCTGTGCAGTGACAGAGACCTGGTTCAAAGCTCCAGAGAGTACCCCTACATTACCAGGCTATAATTCATACCACACCTTTCGGCCACCAAACCCGGACTGAAACACTAACAGTGGAGGCGTGTCCATATTCATTAAGGATATCCACACCTCCAAGCTAGTTGCTCAGCATAATGCATCCGAGATCATCTAAGTTCAACTAACTCTGGGCAAAACCGCAATCCAGATTGTAGCTTGCTACAGACCCCCCACCATGCCCCAGGATTCCCACTCCTCTTTTCTTGATACACTGGAAAATATTAAGGTACAACCCACCACTCTAATAATGGGTGATTTCAACTACCCTACCATTAACCGGGAAAACTACTCATGTACCAACTCTTTTGCTCAAGGTTTTCTGGAAATCATCAATTCCAACACCTTGGATCAACTTATCCACACCCCCACAAGGGGCAGCAATATCCTAGACCTGGTCATCACCAACATGGGTGACCGGTGTTCCACACCAGAGGTCAGCTCCTCGTTGGTCAGATCCAACCACAAGCTAATCACCCTAGACATCCTGCTCCCACCCCCCATTAGGAAAACAACCGTAAAACATTTCTCCAAAGCCAACTTCACGCTTCTTAAGACAGAAGTGGCAAACTTCACGACACCCATGCAGATGGACAATAGAGGTACGACTGCTGAATCCTACACAAATGCACTTTATAAGCACTTACACGAGTGCATGGATCGTGCTATCCCTAACAGAACCAAGATGCTATCCTCCAAAAAAAGGAAGCCAATCTGGTGGTCTTCTGCCATAAACAAACTCTACAACAGAAGAAAGAAACTGTTGCAAAAAAGAGTAAAATCCCACGATTGGAGGAACTCCCTGGTCATCCTCAGTAAGAATCTGAGATCCCTCATAAAATCCTCCAAAGCTAGTTATGAAAGCAAAATTGCCACTGATTCTAAAGACAACCACAAAGCATTCTATAGCGATGTCAAAAATCTCAATGGCAACACTCACATCTGCTCTGAGTTACAGCACAATGACACTAAATATACAGAACCAACTGATATTGCCAACATCCTGGCAGATAGGTTCAGTACTAACTTTACCCCCATCTCACCCCCTAAAGGGCCCATCTTTATACCGGAAGAATGCAAAGTTCCTGTAAACTGCACAGGTAAAAACCTCACTCTCCAAAGCCAAGAACACAGCATCCATGGGACCTGACAACATCCCAGGCTGCCTTCTGCATGAACTACAGAATGAACTGGCACCCCACCTAGGTACCATGTTCAATTATAGCCTCACCTCAGGTGCACTGTGACAGTTATCCCACTCCACAAAGGGGGGGCCACAACAGACCCCGGGAACTACCACCCCATTAGCCTGACAAGCCTCGTCTGCAAGGCCATGGAACGTATCATCATAGAACTCATAAACAAAGACATTGGAGATCTCCAAACTCTGGACTCCACACAGTTTGGGTTTGTAAAAGGCAGATCATGTCTTCTAAACCTGATAGACTTCTTTGAAGTAGTCACCAAAGCCATAGATGAGGGTAAGGTGGTTCACACAGCCTATCTAGATCTCGCCAAGGCGTTCAACACCATCCCCCACACTGGAATTATAGATAAACTCACTAAACTAGGTATAAATCCCTATGTCACAAGATGGGTTGCCAACTGGCTTACTGACAGAACCCACACCGTGAAAGTAGCAGACTCCAAATCAGACTTCAGACCAGTGACAAGTGGAGTACCACAGGGTTCAGTCCTGGGTCCTCTCCTGTTTGGTATCTACTTCTCTGAAGTACAGGCTAACACAGAAGGTCTTTGGCTAACTAAATTCGCAGATGACTGCAAATTAGGAGCCATAATTGAAACTCCTAATGATGTGGACATCCTACAAAAGAGCCTCACTGAGACAGATGCCTGATGTCAAAGACATGGTCTCAAGCTCAATGCCAAAAAGTGCATTGTCATCCCCTTTGGTAAAAACTCTGTACCCATGAACTACCACATAGGCAGTAGTCTACTTAACACCAAAAGTGTGATAAGAGACCTTGGGACACAGGTGGACAGTAGTCTCTCCTTTGATAATCACATTGCCACAGTGGTCAGGAAATCCTTCTACATGGCACACCTCATCACAAAAGGTTTCTCATCCAGAAAAAAAAGAGGTAATTGTTCCCCTCTACTCACCACTCATTAGACCCATTATAGAGTACAACGCCCCTTTTGGTATGTACCTCACAAGACATCTACAACAACTGGAAAGGCCACAAAAATACCTCACAAAGAGGATTACTGGCCTCAGACAGATGCCTTACGCAGACCATCTCATAAACTCCAGCTTTACTCTGTCGCATATCGCCTACTCAGAGGCGATCTCTGCCTAACATACAAAGCTATGTCAAACCCACAGCTGTTGGACATGCTCCACTTAAAGAAATCCCAATCCCTCCAAGCTACATGCTGTAGGGACCTAAACCTTGTCACCACAATAAACAGAACATGCTGGAGGGATAGATTCTTGTCGTAGAGACTTCCCATACTCTGGAACAGACTACCTATCTATGTCAAACAGAGCTCCTCATTAACACAATTCAAGAAAAATCTTGATGATTGGATGGGTAATAGGAAATTCACCCCAGGGATCACTTCTGTGGTTCTGCTTGACAGGGACACATGAAAATAATTTTCTTGGGTGGCAAAAGCCAGGGTACCTTTTTGGCTAGGCTTGTATATGCCCTAGGGCCAATAGCCTAGTACCTACCTATGAACCTATGAACCTATGAGCCATTATGGTGGACCCGGACACAGAAGGCTTTTTCTATCTGTCCCACTGGATCTTTGTGCCAAGATCTTCTACCTGGTTGAAGTCAGGGCAAGAAAGACTTGAAGATAGCTTTGGTTACTGAACCTTGAATGAACAACAGCCTTGCATGCTGCTTGAAGGGTCTTAGCCCAAAGAGAAAGCTCTGTAAGTTGGGCCTGACCATCAGGCTACCTGCATGCAGTAATCCCAAAAGTGCGAACTGCAGCAGTGAATCTGCTCAGACATCAACATTTATGATAAACTCCTAATACAACTATACTTTATGCATTTTTATGGGAGGGAAAGCCATGAAAATATAAATTTGGAGAGGCAGCCTTAGGATGGACAGCAGATGAAAATAATCTGATATCATAAGATATCCCTATTGCAGTGGGGACAAAAAAGTCTGAAGATGCTGGGGTATATGCTTAGGGACTAGATACCAGAGCTGCTGCATTCATTCTCCCATTGTACAGGATGTTTTGAGTACTATGCCTAAATTTTTGTTGCCATGCAGTGTGCTCTGACATCCTCCAAGATTGCTGAGATACTTATTTTGTTATAGAGAGTGAGAACAGCTACCTGACAGAGACACTATTTTTGCTGTCTGTATCTGTGATCTCATTATTTCAGACACTGCCTCAATCTCATGATTACAGATGAGGAATGGGACATAGACTGACAAGTAAACTGAGGTGGTTGTCATATGACTTAGTTTGACTTTGCTACAGTACCACAGTCTGCTGCAGTACCTGTAGTACTGGCCACTGCATCCATCTACTGGTCAGTCGCCTGATCTACTCTACTTTCCATTATGAAAAAGACCAAAAGATACTTAACCTCACCCATCTGAGGTATCTGCTCCACCTGTACCTGCAATTAGAATCCCACTCTTTTCGGGGAGAGAACTACGGCCTATGATTCAGAGGTGCTGATTTTCAATCCTTCAGTAATGAACTGATCCAGTGTATTATGCAAATCACAGTCACTTGACATTATCTGCATACAACAAAGATACACCTCCCCAAACCTCATCTGCACATCAATATCCCATCATACCCTTAGTGGAATCTTATACCTGCCTTGAATGTGTTTAGCTTAATGCTGAGAATCCAGAAACAACTTGCACTCTTTAAGCTGAGCAGCTGGATGATAGGCAGCAGTAGCCCTGGGAAACCAATTTGCTGTAGTATTTCCAGCAAGACATTTTAGGGTACATAGCTCAATGCCCTCTTTGAATCAAAAAAAGGCACCCAAATCATACTGGCACACTCTCAGGAATTCTCAAATATCTGTGGAAAGACAAAGAGTTGATCCATTTTTCCACAGTTAGGACAGTATTTGCAGTGGTCCTCCTGAATCAGAGACTCAGCTATTGGATGAAGTCTTCTTTCCCACACCTTGACATATGCTTTCCCAGGAAGGCTAAGGAGGTGATACCTTTATAAATGGAGCACATCCTCCTGTCCCCCTTTAGAAAATGGGGACCACTGCCCCAATTTGCCAGTTCTGAATTAGTACCACCCTAACCCTCCATACTGTACTGAAAAGGTATTTTACACATGACACCACAATAATGTCCAGGACATTCAGCATTTTTGATGGGATCTTGTCCACCCCAACAGCAAAAGCAAATGTTTAATCATTGGATTGATCTAATCTATTGAAATGGATCAGATTTCTCTGTCTGCCTCTTATCCTGACACCTCAAGTGAAGGAACATTCCATGTATTTAGCAGTTTCTCAATAGTTACTTCCACCTCATGTTCCCATTTGAGATCAGCATTCATAGGATCAGAGGATTATAGGAGGTTACTAGGCTAACAACCCCAGGTCCCTTACAAGCCTAACCAAGTTCAACCCATGTAGCCAAGGGTATCTGGTTCAACCAGGCATTAAAATCAGTACCTATTGCCCCTGTCCAAGAGGGACACAGGTGGAATCCTGGGGTGAATTTCTGGTTACCCATCCAATCATCCAAATTATGCTTAAATAGGGCCAAAGAGGGGCTTTGTTTAACATGAATAGGAAGCTTGTTTCAAAGGTGGGGCAACCTCTGTGAGACAAATCTGTCTCTCCAGCAAGTTCTGTTGATGTCACATACCAGATTAAGGTCCTTTGTCAGAGTGACCCATGTGCTATTTCACTTGTGAATATGCAACATTTCCATTAAAGCTGGGTCAGAGATTGCTCTGTATGCAAGACACAGGTCACCTCTGAGCAGTCTGTATGACACAGAGTAAAGTGATAATGATTTCTGTCTGTCTGCATTAGACAAATCTTGTAGACCCTGAATTTTCTTTGTAAGGAATCTATGTGGTCTCTTCAGTTTCTGCAGGTGTTTGGAAAGGAACATACCAAAGGGAGTGTGACGACCATCCACTGGATCAGTAATCAAACAGCTTCAATCCTCACCACTGGCAACAGATGAGGACATTCACTGAGAGGATGACAAGTACACACACAGTATTTCCAGATGCAGCTCTCTGCATCAACTGCATTTTCCCTTAAGAGCACACAGAGATCACAGTCAGTCCAGGGCTGGTTTCTCCTTCTTCCTCCAGATCCCCAGTAAGACTCCCCACTGGCACAGCTATAGAGTTGAGTCCTTAGCCAAGGTTCCAAGCCATGTCCTCTAAAACTCTTTCTGTCTAGCCAGTGCTTTGTGTCACTGCCCAAATAGCTGACACACACACACACACACACACACACAGACACACACACACACACACACACACACACACACCACACACACACACACACACACACACACACACACACACACACACACACACACACACTCTCTTGGAGATTTGTCTTACACACACACACACACACACACATACACACACACACACACACACACACTGGTTGGCACAGGTTTACTAGCTATGCCCACTTCTGCCCAGACTAAAAGGTAGTTAGCACTGCCACCAGAACCCCTTATCAGCTACTTTAAGGCCCTTAACAAAGGATGTCAATTTTACTGTATAATACAACATTATTACTGTGTAATACAGCATATACAAACAGTAGTTTGACCAAGAGCAAGGCTACCAGGAGTGGACCACACAGTGTAAGCAAATAAATATGCAAGTACTCTCAAAGCGTAAATAGCTCTACAAAGATCAGCCACAATGAAAGGTTTAAATATATTTAATAATAAATAATAAAAGAACAAGACAATACTAAATATATATTCACAGTAACATCAGAGTTCAAAACCACAGGAAATATTTAAAACTACTGAAATAAAATAAATACTGATAAGCCAAAACACGGACAAGTTAACATGTTATACTTTTTATTAACTGGTAAACGCTTTCACAACTCTCGGTTGCTTCTTCAGACCATAAAAAACACTAAAAATACAGTTTTACATATAAACTTGAAACATTAAACAGAGCATCCAATAAACAACAAGGTGCAATTAATATCAGTCTAAAAATTAACTGTATATAATTACTGGTCTCAATTTTCTGACCTACTAGTCATATAACATTATACAAAAATTCACTCAATAAAAACAAAATCCGGTGCAATAAAGGCTGTCCAGAATTCAGGCAGTGTGTTCAAAATGAAGGTAAAAATGAAGCATGGCATCCAGAATAAAGATTTTAATGTCCCAAGGTTAAAAAACACAATCCAACACGACTGAATCAAGTACACACAGGAAAAAAGATACTTCCAAATATCACTTTGTTGAGCGCTTTCGTCTCCCCAACCGGAGACTTCATCAGAATAAATTGATGTGCAACTAGCTCCCTTTTATACAAAATGTTTTAAATCAATTAACTCATTAACTAATTAAATTAATTGGGTATTTGCGTATACATATTTACTTATAAAAACTACCCCATTAGGGTATAAACATGAAATCAAACAATTTGTTTTGCATTTATAACTGGTACTGTCGCTTATACAAAACAGAACATATTTTGTTTTTTTATTATCTTGTTCTTTTTCCAATTTCAAACACAAAAAGGTGTTTAAAAACCTGTTTAGTGTCCGAAGGAAAGCGTAGAGGAATTGTTATTGGTAGTTTGATTTAAGGTAGTGAAACAGTGAGTGCACAAAGTCCATGAATATATTTTCTCACTTCGCGCATATGTAATGTGTACACAACATTTACTAATGCTTGCTCATACTTATGCAGCAGTAGTAAACAGTATGTGTGTGTATGTACTTATACATATATGTCTATGTTTCTTGTTCCTTTTTCTATTTTCTACCTTTTTTACTTTTCCATTTCATCTATTAATACTTTTTCTACTTCTTCTACTCTGTCTGCACCCACCTCTCCCCCCACCTTTTCTTTAGTTGAGGTTTCCAAGTGAATGAATATCTGTGACTAACTGATCTTTAAAGTGTTATACAACCACTGTGAATACCAGAGAGATATTATTGTACATTTTAAATATACATAAATGGTTAATAAAATCAATACAATAATAAATAATTCAATAACTATGTATTGATTTTTTAAAAATTAATTTTTTGTTTAAAAAATATGTATTTATATATTTCAATATCTATAATACCAATAAATGAATTAATTAATTATAATATGTTAAGATGCAAGTATAGATGTATGTGTATAAATATAAATATGAGTATAAATAAATATAAATATAAATATAAGTATAAATATAAGTATATATACAGGAAATTTAATAAGGAATTTAATATACTGAGGCTAAAATATGAAATTTAAAATATGATTTTGTAAAATATGATTCTAATTGTTCACAGTTAGTAGAAATACAATTATAAATTTGTTTGTTGTCGCCCTTTAAAAACTAAGTACTTCCATACCCAAAATGGTTTCATTTTTGTTGTTGAACATTAGTCATTATTTTTGGGTCTGTGGCTAAAATCTTCAGTGCTGGTGTAATAGAGACATGGTCATTTAGTCCTTTTCCACAGCTTGCATCCAGCCGTAATTGCCATATCATTTCTCTGTACTCAATTTTAGTTTCCCAGTCACCTCCTCTTTCAGGATATTGTACCACCTCTAACACCCAAAATTTAAAGTCAGCCTTTTCACAACTAATTGCATGCCTGTATAATGCGTTGTTCTCATTATGTCTATTAATATCTCTAATGTGTTCGTATATCCTATTTCTACAAAAATTGTCCTATTAAAATAAAGATGTAGATTTAGCAACAAATCAAAAAAACATCAGTCAAAAAAAATATCCCTTTTAAAATCACTCTTTTTAAGCAACTTAACTTAAAATATGCCTTTCATATTTATATACATAAAGCGCTAATTATGAATCTACTCAGACTGCATATTTCAAAGTATTGGGACTCATCCAAAAACATATACATGTCTTTTCTTTGTGTCTGATAATGGAGTGCACTACTAACAGTGATCTGTTTCACACTATTAGAACACCTTTATATTTTAGGAATATTTTAACATTTTGATGCGCTTTTGTAGTAATGGCCTTATAATTATATCTAGAACAGCTCTCTTCTCATCAAGACCAAAAACAATTTCAGCAAATAGCTACGTCAAAGGTCTGAAGGCAGTTTGTTACTGGTTAAATCCAATGGCACAGGGGCTATCTATATGATAAAATTATCAGGGAAACACTTCAAACTAGCTCTTGATAACATCACATCCTTTTTAAAATTTTCATTCACTACCATGCTCATATCCAACTCTTTCTACTAATAATAGCGTAAACTTATATTAAATATCTTGTGACCAGCAGGAGCTGGTTCTTCTTCTTATTTAACCAATCTCAATGCTAACAACATGATTGAATAAAATACTTAATATCAGCTTACTATTGGTTCTAATGTATTCCAATAAAATACACCTTTTCAGCCCAATAAGTTCAATGACTCTGGGACTTTCTGTGTGGTGAAATTATCCAAAGAGCACTTCAAACTAACTTTTAAGGAGATTGCATCTTTTTTAAATATTTTTGTTCACCACTATAATCCTAACCCACTTTTACAACTAGTAGTGACATAAACTAGCAATAGGTATCTCGTAGCCAATGAACACTAATTCTTTACCTTTGACATAGCTATTTGCTGAAATTGTTTTTGGTCTTGATGAGAAGAGAGCTATTCTAGGTGTAATTATAAGGCCATTACTACAAAAGTGGCTAATAAATGTTAAAATATTCCTAAAATATAAAGGTGTTCTAATAGTCTGAAAGGGATCACTGTTAGTAGTACATTCCATTATCAAAAACATAGAATATACTTGTATATATTTTTGGATGAGTCCCAATACTTTGAAATACACAATCTGAGTAGATTCATAATTAGTGTTGTATGTATATAAACATGAAAAGCATATTTTAAGCCAAGTTGCTTAAAAGAGTGTTTTAAAAGGGATATGTTGTTTTTCCAGCATTATTTTGACTGATATTTTTTGATTGCTTGCTAAATCTAGTTCTTTATTTTAATAAGGTCTCAGACTACCGCCTTACTAACAACCTCCTTTCCAATACTCAGCATGGTTTCTGACCAAACCATAGCACCACCACTGCCTTACTCTCCTTTACTAACACTATCCTTCAGCATAAAAACAATGGCTATCTCTCCTCTGCTACTTTCCTAGACCTATCTAAAGCATTTGACATGGTCCCACACAAACAACTCATCTCTGTCCTCAGTAACCTATCCTTCTCTCAATCTGTCACCAACTGGTTTCAGAGTTACCTGTCTGACCACCAACAATCTGTTGTATGGCAGAATGACATATCTCCCCAACTACCTGTGTCCATAGGGGTTCCCCAAGGATCCATCCTTGGACCCCTACTCTTCTCTGTTTTCACCAATAATCTAGCCTCTTCCACCAAACATGGCACACTCATGCAATATGCAGATGACTCAACCATCATCTGCTCAGCCCAGTCCCTACCCAAACTGCAAAAAGTCACACAGGAAGCCTTTTCCTCTGTTGAAACTTGATTAGCCAATGCCCAATTAATACTCAACCCAAACAAAACTAAACTACTCATCTTCCAACCCACCAAACATACTCAAAACAACTCTCACTTTAACATCACAGCAAAAGACAACACCACTATATACCCAACTGAACACACCAAATTGCTAGGAGTGGAAATAGACAATAAACTAAAATTTGACATTCACATATCCATGACCATAAAAAAAGTCTACAAAAAACTAGGAGCGTTATACAGAAATAAGCAACTTCTCACCAAAGCAGCAAAGATTTCAATAGCAAATTCCCACCTTATCTCCACCCTACTTTATGCCTCTCCAATATATACCAACCTAAGGCAATGTGATCTAAACAAGCTAGAGACCTGCTACAACAAAATCGCCAAATTCACCACAGGGGCTTCCTGCTGTAGTCATCACTGTCTCTCACTTGCTGAACTGGGCTGGCTTGAACTCCCTCACCTCCTTCAATGCTATCAACTTTCACTCGCCCACAAACTAGTAAACCATCCACTAAATGTCCCATCCCTCCAGAATCTACTCCAACCCTATCGCACCACCAGACCACTAAGATCCAGCAACAAAAATTACTTGCAGATCATTAAAGCCAATAACTCTGCTGGTGAAGCACTATTCTCTTGCGCCATAGCCAAATTATGGAACTCCCTCCCATCCACAATTACCTCCGTACCATCATGCACCCACTTCAAAACTTTACTAAAAGCACACCTAAAAACATGCTGGCTATGCCCTTGCAACTCCCACTCTAATATCACCCACCCCATCCAACCACTACCTTTCTTTCCACCCCACTAACTACCTTGATTATAGCAAGCTTAGATGCTCATAAGCCTAGTACTTATTATACAACAGGAACTTCTTACTGTAACATTTGTTAATGTTTGTTATGTACTTCGCAGATAAAGATTCTAGTTGTCTGCTGATGTACTATGTTCTTCATCTGTAAATATGTTTGTAATTAATTGCTATGTTAATCAAATTGTTAATCGCTATGTAATCCAATGTAACTCCTGTCTGTTTATTTTAATTGTGGAGCTTTTCTCCCCAGGCCTCTGCTGAAAATGGACATACGTCCAGTCAGACACTCCAGGTCAACAAATGTAAATAAATAAAAAAATAAAAATAAATAAATAAATAAATAAGACAATTTTTGTATAATGTTATATGATTGGTAGGTCAGAAAATTAAGACCAGTAACTATACACAGTTAATTTTTAGATTGATTATTAATTATACATTGTTGTTTATTGGATGCTCTGTTACATGTTGCAAGTATATAAAGCTGTATTTTTAGTGATTTTTTATGGTCTGAAGAAGCAACTGAGAGTTGCGAAAGTGCTTACCAGTTAATAAAGATATAACATTTTAACCTGGCCATGTTTTGGCTTGTCAGTATTTATTTTATTTCAGTAGTAGTATTTTTGTTTAATTTTACTAAAGAGCCATTAATCCAAGTTACTGGTGCTATTCTCTGGAAATATTTAAAACAACATTGCAGGACAGTCTCAAATAAATAAAGAAAAATATCTAAACTAAACTTCACTATATTCCTGACTGAATCTAAGAGAATTACTATAACATTAGAATTTACTAATAGAGCATGGGAGATGAGGTAACTGGATCTTCTAGTTGTTGTCAGGTCCAAGACATAATGCAGAATGTTCTGTCTCACTCAGACACTTCTCAAATTAATATCTTAAATATTACTGCTGGGATAGGTTGCAGAATGACATCACTTCTTGTCATTTGACTTCTAGTCCCCAGGCCAAGACAACCATTGATGGTAGCTGGTAGCATTTAGCATCTACCTATAAAAATACATAGATAAGTGCTTTTACTCAGATCTTTGGCAGATGCTGTAAGTCATAAAACAATTACATTCCTCCACTTTTCAAGACAAGTAATTAGTTCTTTCTAAAGACAATACAGAAAGTTTTCCAGAACATACATTGTATCTCCAGCTGCATTGAAACCTGTAAATTTATAATGTAGCCTATAAAGTAATTTAATTTCAAATATTTTTCTAAAGTTTGCTGGACTGAAGTGAATCTCCTGTATTCCATTTTCCACTGTTAGAATATATACATTTAAACAGTTACAATAGTGCATGTACATTTCTGTTCTCTTCCAGAAAGGCACACTGTGGATGCATTTCAAACACAAACACTTTATAAAATACCTTTTAAACACAAGTCTGTATAAACCAGCTTGGTATACACCTGACATACAGTTCTAATACAGTTGTAATGCATGCATCTTATACAAATCATGTTGATAGTTACAAATGACACATAATTATTTACAAAGCTGTGCTGGCAGTATCTCCTTTTGTCACAGGGAGCATTGTACTGTATTATTGGCCTGATGAGAGAAGTGTACAGGGGGGTTATAACCTCTTTTTTTTCTGGAGGCAATGCCCTTACCTATGAGATGAACAATATAAAATGCCCTTCTTACCATTGTGGAGACATGGTGGTCGAAGTTAAGGTGCTGTTGATCTGTGTGCCAAGATCTCTCACCACTGACTGTCTGCTTTGGTATTGCTATTGTGTGGTAGTTTGCAGGAACATCATCCTTGCTGAAGGGGATAATAATGCATTTTTTTCATAAAGTTTAAGACCATGACTTTGACACCAGCCATTAGTCTGCATAAGACCTTCTTGCAGGATGTTGACATTGCTAGGAGTTTCAATTATCACTCTCAGTCTGTGGTCATCAGCAAACCTTGTCAGCTACAGTCCTTTAGTTTTAGCGTGTATTTCAGAGAAGTAGATTCCAAACAGTAGGGGTCCCAGAACCAATCTCTGTGGAACACCACTGGTTATGGGTCTGCTGGAGGAGGTGGAGTTCCCTATTTTGACTGTACGAGTTCTATCAGTGAGTCAGTTTGCAACCAACCTGACAATATATGGGTTGATACCCAGCTGGGAGAGTTTATCAATGATGCCTGAGTGGGGGATTGTGTCAAAGACCTTAGATAAGTCTAGGTATCCCTTATGCACAGATTTGCCATCATCTAAGGCTTTGGTGACTGTCTCAAAGAAGTCCACCTAGTTTAACAGGCATGATCTCCCCTTGGAGAAGCCAAACAGGGTGGGTCGACCATTTGGAGATTTCCTATATCTTTGTTAATAAGGTCCACAATGATTCATTCCATGGCCCTCCAGAAAAGGCTGGTCAGGCAAATGGGTCTATAGTTCGTGGGGTCTGTGGAAGCACTCACTTTGGGATGATGGTGACTGTTTTCCATTCCACTGGGATGAAGCCACTGCTTTGGCTGTGATTGAAAAGCATGCCTAATGGTGATAATGGTGAAGCTAATTCCTGTTTTAACCCATATAGAACACAGCCCAGGATGTTGTCTGGTCCCATAGAGTCTGTGTTTTTGGCCTTGGAGATGGCATTTAAGATCTGCTTCTCAGAAATACTAGGAGGGGGACAGGTGTTAGGGATGCTTTAAGGTATATGTTGCGGGGACAGAGGTGTGAAGTTTTTGGTGAACCTGTCAGCCAGTAGGTTTGCTATATCCACAGGTTATGTATATTTCTTTATCTTTGCTGAGAAAAACTTGAATAACATTCTACCTCCATTTCCTAAGTTACCAAATAGTTTGCCAATAGCTCTTTGAGGCTGCATTAAAGTCCTCCTCCATGGCCTGCCAAACTCCCACACCCTAGCATTCACTTCAGTGACTACTGCAGCTGTTGCCTTGCTGGTTTGTTGATGCCTGTCAGTCATCTCTGGAGACCTATTCAGGATCATGAGAGAGATACCTATCAAGCGGTAGATTTATGCTGGAAAGCCACTGCTTGATGGAATGCTAGTCAAACACAGAATAATCCAAACACACTCACATGCATGCACATGCACACACTCACTGCCCCCAAATACCTGTGGCAAATGTAGAAGCTTATCAGTTCTCCTATTTGTCTGTCTTTTGAATGTGGGAAGAAACCAGAGGCTCAGCAAGCAAGAACCCAAGTAGGTGCAGAGGGAGCATGCAAGTGCCACAAAGAAGACATCACATCTGGGAACCAGACTGAGTAATTAAGAGATCTGCAACAGCAATGCTAAACACTGAAACAGTGAGCTACACTTCACAAAAATGGCACACTCTGAAAGCTATTACAGTATTACAATGTGTTTGAATCGTAACTTTTGGGCATAATACCAACAGAAAACATTCCTAAGAGGGAGGTGACATTTGTTCAGCGTTCCTTGGACCTGGGGCCACAGTGATCTGGTGTGTTTAAGGAAGGGATGTGCCATTCTGCAGGATGTCATCTAATGAGAGCACCACCTAGAAAGACTGCTTTGTTCTGAAGCAATATTTTTAGAAAGAGGAAAATCTCTCTTCTCTTGCACTAATCAGTAGGAGAATTTCCCCAAATTTGAGGGCATTGTAGTAGCCATATATCCTGATTCCTGCAGGGCAGTTTTGTTTCCAGCCTTGCAGTCCCATTTTCCACAACCCTTGATAACAGGACACTAAACGTCCAGGTTTTACACTAATTCTTTGTTCAGAAGCAGTTTGAGTCCCATTATCACCCCTACCATCTCACAAAAACATGCACACATGCATACACACAGGCACACACACACACACACACACACACACACACACACACACACACACACACACACACACACACACACACACACACACACACACACACACACACACACACACACGCGCGATCAGCTGATGAAATAGAAGTGCTCTTCAGTCTCAAACAACAATACTGACACTGACAATGAGCTGCAGGGTTGCCAGATACTTTTCAAAAAACAACCCAATCAACTCCAAAAAATAGCCCCAAACCAGCCCAATGTATGTTGTCATATTCCCAAGAGTAAATAAGAATGAAGTGCCATAAATCAGCTGTAATTATATATGTCTTCATATCCCCAACAGTAAATAAGAACAAAATTCCATAAATCAGCTATAATTAAAGTCATAATAAACCTTATTGTAACATAAACCTTATTGTAACAAGAGACTGCAAATGCTGACAAAGTGATAAAATTAATTGTAAAATATGTCATGAATTACTAATAATTAATCTTAATTACTTGATACTTATTTATCTGTAACTGCAAAATATTCTTCAGGTCGAACATCATTGCCATCATGATTATCGGTCGAATAAATGTTCGAATTGTATGTACTCAGCATTGCTGTGTTGGGATAAATCCATTGCACAGATCCCCTTGCATTTCTTGTAGCTCTGAATGTGTAACAAAGCTTCTAGCATGCCTTGCTGCATTCTGTTTCTCAGTTTCATTTTAATCAGTTTCATTTCAGAGAAAGTTCTTTCTACAGCTGCCTGCATTGCAGAAAAATAATTATAGCTGATTTATGGCTTTTTGTTCTTATTTACTCTTGGGGATATGAAGAAATATTATGTTCCACATAGTGTAGATTGACTTGCACCATAAATAAATTACCGGCTGTGAAAGTGGCACAAAGTGTCTATCAAGTTTCTTACAGAACTGGCTCTTAGCAGTCTGTGGGATACCTAGTAGAGTAACAGGGCTATGAGTTGGTTGATATAGGACATGTTGTTTAGACCTTTTATCCTTTCAGTAATGTAACGCATCTCTGCTGGTGTTCCAGCTGTTCCAGGCCAAAGAGGTCATTATATTCAATGATTGGCCTAATGAGGGTGGTGTAAAGGGGGGCAATGACATCCCTACATATAGACACAGTCCCTTTCTTTATAAGCTGTACAGTAGAAGAGTTCTTACAATAGACACATTAGTCAAAAGTGAAGTCACTGTCTATATACGTTTCTTTGAGATCCACATTGAAAGGGTCTGTTACACTTAGGACTTTTTAACACATGTCCATAGTAAATAATACTGAAAAAGATTAATTCATGAAAATAATGGTTTTTAAGTTATCCTGTGAGCTTCTTTGTTAAAATTATTAGTAACCTGCTCACAGTTGTTCCACATTATGAAAGGCAACCTTCCACTGAATGCACTACTGAAAGGAGTAATGTGTACCATTTTTGTTTATTTTTTCAACCACCACTTCACCTATGGAGTTGTGTTGCACAAGGGAAGCATAAGTGTCAGACACGTCAGGCCAGACGAGGGGGGCACACAGCAAAATTCGGAGTCAAAAGTCAAATAGGTAAAAATCCATATCTCTCAACCTCTTAGAGCAAGAAATCTGTACAAAACCTCAAATAATAGGGGGACAAAGGCCCAAAAATAGGGCCAATTTCTAAATATTGCTCTTACAAACTTAGATGACAGAATAACAAGTTTTGCATTTTCTGAAGGATATGAAAACTGAAACTTAAATATCTGCCATTATTTTCTGACTTCATTTCTGAATGACTTGCCAGAAAACCAAAGTTTCATGAGAAACAGATGAAAAATATGAGGCAAAAATCTGGACATTCTGCGAAAATCTGTACAGGGGAGAGGTAAACCACCATAGTGGCCCTAGTCTGTGTGCCTATGTGGCCTTATGCAAACTTTAAGGCAGCTGAGCACACGCCACATGCAGTCTCTTTCAAGCCTGGACCTGACCCGCAGTCAGATAAAGACAAACAAATTAACTGCCAACAACACCCTGTACCTGCTCAGCAAGTACTTTAAAGCAAAACATGAATGTTTACTACTTTACCACTTTACCTTACTTTCTAATTCGCAAAGTTTAAACACAAATGTTAACAAATCTCAGTAAATTAATCTCACCAGAGTCACTCACCACCACCACTCCAGGCAGGCATTAATGGCAATGACTCATCAGTTCTTCAGACTAGAGTTCCACAGAGTACTTCTACTTAGTTAAACTAAACGGTACACACAACTTAAGTGCAAAGAAAAATCCTTATCTCACCATCACCAGACCAGACTCACTCGCTACCACCATGGCAGGCAGTTATTCATTTTCTTTTTATCTTCAGACATTAATTAAATGATCAGAGATTTGAAGTAAAAAGTTCAACAAGTTTACGGGAGGTCGGGCCAGCCCGGGTGGAGTTGAAGAAGTTCAGTAACTTAGAGTAAGTTCAGTCTTCTCCTGCTGTTTCTTATGCAAATAATCTAGTCTGCGTGCCTGCCTGCTACTGGCTCAAATGAGCGAAGACGTTCAACTTAAACTTACAGGAGGTCGGGCCCAGGTGGGAGTTAAAAGTTCACGTCAGTCAGTGCTCCATGCTCTGTCCTGCTTCAAATTTTTTAGAGTACATTCATGCGTAAAAAAAAAAAAAAAAAAAAAAAAAATCATCTGACCCTACTGAGCGCCTGCTCAGGCTGCTGCTGCTGTGTGCATGTGTGCGTGCATTATCATGGCACGTGATTACTTACTCAGCCAAATGGAAAACAACCACGGCACCACCTGGCTTTTGCTCTACCTCCAGGAAGTTCCAGCAAATCCAGTCTATTTCCAGCCCCAAAAAAAAACGCACCCTCAACAGTTTCCAACCCAAAAATCCACAACCAGCAGCTGCTCCAAATTTCCCGCAGGCAACTATCAAAACCAGCCCAATTCAGCACAAAAACCATGGACCTAGCAACCCTGAATTGAGTTGCTAACAGCTAATAAGCAAACCTAAGGGAAAACTATAGCACATTACAACTATGCTGTGTAACTGGAAGGAAATCAGCCTGAGTGGTACAGACTAGAAATTCATTCATTTGTTCATGGATTCATTCATAAGAAATCAAAATACATTTCAGTAGTTAACAGAGGAACTTGCGTATTTGAACATTTTTTTTTTCAGTTGTCTCATTTCATTTGTAGTCAAAGTTACTATCAGACTAAAAGAAGTCAGCCTTTCTCAGATAATGACAGCAAAATACATTATGTATGTATTTGTAATCTCCTATGGTTGACGACTTTCACTTTCCTACCATTATTTGTACTACACATGGAAATGAGAGTGTCCCATAATATGATTTATAAGTGTAACATGCAGAAACTAACACCAGAGGTAACAAGCTTATGCCTTATTGATAAGCTGTTGTATCTTGTGGCTTTTTCCGGTTAGGGGTCGCCACAGAGGAACTCCGGTCCGCTAATGACTGGCAGTAGATTTTTACGTGCCGAGTTGCCGGCCCTGACGCACAACCTTCAACGAAGGTACGCCCATTCACGCATGTCTCCACACAGAAGATGGTCTAGCTGAGAATTGAACAGGACAATGTCTTACTGTGAGGCATCAATGCTACCGCAGCACCACCACCGCAGTCAAGAAAACATGTATACCACAAAGACTTAGCAACATGCTACTTGTCTGCATAAAACTGGCATCTTTAACTGAATATTCAGAATTAATCTAATTTTGCACAGCAATATGCAGCCCTTTCCAGCAAATAAAGCCTGTTAGTTATTGTACTATATCATAGACATGCTGTGATAATTTTACCACAGATTATTTATTCTTATGTATAAGTTTGCATGTTAAGGAATATACAACAAAATTCATTAAAACTGACAGGCTGCAACATCAAATGAACAAATTACAATTGCAGTCTGGATCTGCAGCATTTGAAAAATGTCTTCAGCCTGCAAAATTATATTAGTGTGCTACTTACAAGTTGTTGAAAAAGCTTAACTATCAGAGCAAAGGTTAGTCAAACAAGAAGCAGTAAGCACTGTTTGTGATGTAATTTTATTTACTTGTTAACAAGGTAAGTGGACTTGTCCTTGGACCCTCTTCAGCCAGACAAAATTGATAAGATACCAGACATGAATTAAAAGGTTAAAGTGGATGGTGTCAGAGTTGGTATTCGGTAACATACGTAGGCTGCACAAGCTATTCAGTGACATTTGAAATGCTTAAGCCATTTTACGTTTGAAGAACAGAAATTATGATGGGAACACTCTAAGAAGGACCATTCTATGCAAAAACATTTAAAAAATTCTATATGACACAATGCTAGGATTCTTTTGTGTCTGAGGTAAAGGATTGTTCATAATTTCATACTAGGCAATCAGTCAGAACTCAGCAGACTACTGCACACCTTGCCAATAACCAAACAGTGATCAAATGTGAGAATTAAAAACTGTACCTTGTGCTCGGAAGGTAAACACCTTAGCTATTAAACCAAACCCCAAACCTATTTTATTGCATATGAAATATATAACATAGCCAAATTATGGGTCTTGCACTTATAGGAAAGTATTATCTATCTATCTACATATCTATCTATCTATCTATCTATCTATCTATCTATCTATCTATCTATCTATCTATCTATCTATCTATCTATCTTTCTATCTGTCTGTCTGTCTGTCTGTCTGTCTATCTATCTATCTATCTCTGTTTTCACCCTTTCTTATATATATATATATATATATATATATATATATATATATATAAGGTTTACCACCATTTAAGCAAATACACTGCAGTCAAACCCACCAATGCTCGAATCGAAATCCCAAAGTTTTGCATGTCGAATGGCCGGAATGTCGTAAAGAACACCGAATGCAACATTTTCGATCACTCTGCATCCGAAATGAGTGCTTACATGGGTCCAAAAGAGGAGCGGGATTGCCGTTCGATACATCAGCGTTCGGTATTTTGCATATTTGCTGCACTGCATTCGAGACACGGACAGTCGACATTGTGTCCGTCAGATAAACGGTGGTAAACCTATATATAAAACATTTATATCTATATATCTATATCCACATACTCATTAAAACTAACATGCAGAAATATCAATGCACACTACATTGATATCTGCATGCCAGGACTAACCAACACTGAAAATAAAAGCGTCTGAATGGTACAAAATGAAAAGGCTTTCCTTTTGTGATCAGTAAACTAAAGTTTTTTTTTTTTTAACGCACTTTGGGAAAGGTTTCTTTGTAAGGGAAGGTGCAAGGTTGGGGCTAGGGGCAGTGATGGGATTAGGTTTAGAACAGATCATAGGATCATAGGAGGTACATGGCAAGTTAGCTGTGGGGTCATTTCTGCCTTTCCAGTACCCACCCTTAAGCCTCTCAGGCCAGTTATGCCAAGGATAAATGTATAATACTCATCCAGTTGACTAGCTCTTTTTAAAGGCAGCCAGTGTGTCACAATGTTTAACTTTGAGAGGACATTTGTTCCAGAGAAGGGGGTAGATGTTGCATGACAAATCTAGCCCTCCACCTTGTCTTAATTATTTGATGAAATAGATTTAGATCTCTGACTCTAGTATTAGCTGGACTTAAAGCAGGATCTAGCACTTGGTGACTTAGGCAGTTGCCTAGGGCCTGTTGGCTGAACCCAGGCTGGGGGGATGGGGCCACAACATTTTATTTACACACTTACTCTGCATTACACACCTAATATTCTCTTCTCCTTCTCTTCCGTTGCTGCTCGAGCGGAATTAAAATGTAGAACAACTCTGATACGTTCCTTCAGTAAGTGTATAGAGAAAAGGGTGGGTGCAAAATAAAAGAAATTGTTAAAAAATGTTCAGATGGAGATTGATTATCTTAATGAGTGCATTAATACTAGAAGAGTCCCTAAGGGGCTCCATTTTGTTAAATATCCAAATAATGTAGAAATGAACAGCCCTTTTCCATAAAGAACTTATAGAGTTGTTTAATAATTTTGGAATAGAATTGATGAAATTTATGGTCCGAAACTATAATGAAAGAAGAGAAAAAATTTTGAATTAAGTTAATAATTTACATACCACGTTGGTGTCGGATCTTATGTTTGAAACAGAGAAGGCAAAATATATCAGTATTTTTAAAGAAATTGACTTGCATTGCAACAATGTATTTAATAGAAAATTGAAAAAAATGAATAGAGATTTGAATGATTATAAAGAGGGCAGAGCGTATCCACCCCTAGGAGATTAGATAAGGGTAACATACAGGGTAACAAGTTAATTTTGGATAATGTGAACTTGGAACTAGACCAGGCAGAGGCAGAATACTCTGAAGTCCCTTTAGACCCCCCCACTATCACCACCCCCTCCAGAGAAGTGAAAGAATAGCCCAGAAACGGGGGATGAACAACAACTGGGAACACAGGAATTTTTACAACATGGGCAGAGGGAGAGGAAGAGGGAGGAGAGGTAATTATACGAGAACATCGTTCTACAGGGAGAATCAATGCAAATAGATACTAGTTCAATAGAAATGGATGAGAATGTAAAGGTATCACATTCAGGTATTTTGAATAGTAAAGGAAATGATCATATTTATAACTACACAGATTTAAAAATCAATGGTGATTATTTCAAGCTTTTTACAAAAGGCTTTCAATATGTACCTGCTAGACCTTAGAGAATAGTCAACACTTTGGTGGATTTAAAACTTTTTTTGCGAAGAATGAATCTAAATTCTTTTTTCAGCGGTACCAGTTCATTAAACACTGGTTTGTGTAGGAAAAGTGTAACCCTCCTCTGAATCCGACATTCAAAATTTTTGAAGAATTAGTAGAAGTGAAATCAGGAAACTGAATATGAACAAAACTAAAACTTGTAATTTTACAAAACAAGCTAGAGAACTAGTTAATATGTTGCAACAAAGGGGGACGTCGTGTAATGAAACCTGATAAGGGAGGAGGGGTAGTTATAATGGACACTACTGACTATGATACCAACATGTTTGATATTTTGAGTGATGAAAACAAATGCAGTGTGGTATCTAGGAATGAGATCGTTATTGCTTATTCTAAAATAGATTATTTTATTAATGGCCATTTCTTACAAGGTACCAGTGACAAGAAACATTTGGAATTTTTTAATGGTTAATAAGCCCAGGATCCCAGTTGTTTTTGGGATTCCTAAAACACATAAAAGTATAGCAAAAACACATTTAGGCCTATAGTTGCTGGGGCAGGTTCCAAGATAGAACCACTGGCCATTTATATAGATTGCAATTTGAAGAAGTTTGTAACATCTTTGAAACATATTTCAAAGGATTCCTGGGATTTTGTAATAAAAGTCACCCTGGATAAATTTGAAGAAGATCAGATTTTAGTAACCACTGATGTAATAGATCTATTTCCAAGCATTTCACACGATATAGGCTTGGGATAGCTTTAGGAGGTTCTAATAGAATGTGATTATGTAGCCAATGAACAGAAGAATTTAATTTTGAAATTTATGGAGACTATATTAAAAAACAATTATATGTACTTTAATGGAGAATACTATAAACAAGAAAAGGGTGTGGCAATGGAGACTGCATGTACCCCCTTGTATGCTAACCTAGTACTATACTATTGGGAGAAGTACTACATTTTTCAAACATGATGGTATGATACTATAGTTCTTTATACAAGATTTCTGGATGATTTCTGTTTATTCTGGAGGGGTTCAGATATACAACTTGAAAGATTTTTTAATTACATTAATAATACCACTATCTTCTTGAAATTCACTTATACGGCTTCAAAAGAAAAAAATCAACTATCTTGTTGTGAGTATTTATAAAGATTATAAAATCAGGAATTATCAGTCTAGATTATTTCATAAAGACATATCTTCAAATTCTTACTTACATTATGATAGTGAACATCCCTACCATCAGAAAAAAAGGTATATCAAAGGGCAGCTTATCAGAGCCTTTAGAATGTGCAGTGGTGAAAAAATATTTATCAAGAGGTGGTAGTTATGAAATAATTATTTATTGAAAGGGGTTATCCAACATCTTTGATTGGCTGTCTAATTATTGAAGTGAAGCAAGAGAGAGAAGGGAAATTTCAACCCATTTTAGGCAAGGGTACTAATATATTAGACATTAGAAAAGAATTGGATGATTCTTATAAACTTGCTTTGTACATACATTTTCATCCCTCTCAGAAGAAGTAGAGAACATTATTAAGAAATATTGGAAGGTTTTAACCGTTAACATGGATATTAACAAATACATCCCTTCAAATCCAGTGTTTATAAGGAAAAGAGATATGAATATAAAGAAGATGTTTGAGAGAAAAGAAATATTTAAACACCGGACAGAAATTAATCGGAAACAATTGGGTACATATAGATGTGGATTTTGCAACCAATGTACTAATATGATAGATCAAGAAAATTTAGTACTTGCAACAAGGAGGTATAAACTAGTGGCTAAAGGGTATTAGAATTGTAATAGCAAAGGAGTGGTGTACATAGCCACTTGTAAAAAATGCCCCAGTTTTTATATAGGCAAGACAGAGACCTATAAGAAGACGTATTTATGAACATTTATATGATATTTCATAGCAAAAAGATACCAATGCCTTATATAGACACCAAAGGGAATGGAAGGACAGCAAATTTAAATTTTATATAACAGAACAGGTTACACAGCATCTAAGGAGTGGACTATGGGAGGCCCAACTTGAGTATAAAGAATTATTTTGGCAGCTAAAACTGGATGCAACAAAGAGTCTAGGTTTAAATGAACATTTGAGTATTAACAGTGTTCTGAAATTAAGAGCAGCCAAGTTATAAGGAACGTTTTAGTCATCACTTGTATTCACTTTTATTTATATTGTGTAGTTTTTGATTTTTATGTGGTTTTTAACTGGTTTTAAAAATGGTTACCACACAAATTTTCAAGGGAAATATTAAACAAACAAGTTCTTGAGAGTGTGATAGTTTATGCCAATGGGGGAGGAACATTTTCAGATAAAGAAGAGTTAAATGGGTATTCTCTTTTTAATGAAGTGTAAAATTTGACTGGTTGTAAAGATTATTGGACTGTTTATAAGGGAATGCAATTTATTTTTTATTTGTTCTGATGAAGCTCGGGAGATTCCTGGGTGAAAGCTCTTAACTTGTCAAATAAAAAAGAGTGTTAAGTTCCGCGATCTCTAGTGCTGTGTATCTACAATTCACATTTACTGTTTTTTCATATATTTGTATTTAGTAATATACGTAGGCTGCACAAGCTATTGAGTGACATTTGAAATGCTTAATCCATTTTACATTTGAAGAACAGAAACTATGATGGGAACACTCTATGAAGGACCATTCTACGCAAAAACATTCTAAAAATTCTTTTTGACACAATGCTAGGATTCTTTTGTGTCTGAGGTAAAGGATTGTTCATAGTTTCATACTAGGCAATCAGTCAGCACTCAGTAGACTATTGCACACCTTGCCAATAACCAAACAGTGATCATATGTGAGAATTAAACCCTGTACCTTGTGCCCGGAAGGTAAACACCTTTGCTATTAAAACAAACCCCAAACCTATTTTATTGCATATCAAATATATAACATAGCCAAATTATGGGTCTTCTACCTATAGGAAAGTATTATCTATCTATCTATCTATCTATCTATCTATCTATCTATCTATCTATCTATCTATCTATCTATCTATCTATCTATGTATCTATCTATCTATCTATCTATCTATCTATCTATCTATCTATCTATCTATCTATCTATCTATATCTGTTTTCACCCTTTTATATATATATATATATATATATATATATATATATATATATATATATATATGGATTCCTATTACAAGAGTGAAACTTCACTACTTCGAACTTGTAATAGGAGGTCTCACTTCTGCAAAAGTTCACTTTAACAAAAGTGAACTTTTGCGTAAGTGCACTTCAACGAAAACACCGCAGCACAGTGGAGGACATAAAAAACAAGCTATGTCCTCCACTATGGAGCGATAGTCATGGACCTTAGGGTTAGGGCATGGGTTAGGGTAAGGGGATAGTTAGTAAAGCTATCCCCTTACCCTAACCCATGCCCTAACCATAAGGTCCGTGACTATCGCACCATAATGGAGGACATTGCTATGCCCTTCACTGCGCTGCAGTCATGCCAGGACTAACACTGAAAATAAAAGCATCTGAATGGTACGAAATGAAAAGGCTTTTCTTTTGTGATCAGTAAACTGCAGTTTATTTTAACATACATTCAGACACACTTTGAGAAAGATTTCTTTGTTTATTTTATTTTATTTTATTTATTTTACATTTGTTAACCGGGCTAGTCTAGCTGGATATATGTCCATTTTCAGTAGAGGCCCGGGGAGAAAAGCTCCACACATAAATCAATTACAAAGAGACATATTAATAAAAAGTTGAGTACAATAAGAATATACATTTAGTAACAAGAACAACAAAATACCTAAGGCACACCAAAAAAAATATAGTAGTTCAGTAGAAGCATCACAATTAAACAGTTAAAGATTACCAAAATTGTTTTCGATAATCTGTTGGAGAGAAAGAAGTAAAACAGGGATTAATGAAGAAATACAAGGGAGGAGAAGAGTGAGAAGCAATGGTCAGTAAGGAGAAGAAGTAAGAAGATGGAAAAGAGGCCAGGGGAGAGAAAAAGGAGGAGTGGGTCAGAGCATAAGAGGAGAGCAACAGGGCGATAAGAAGAAAGTATATGTATAGCTAATAAGTACAGTGTATAGTTATATTAGAGTAGGGGGAATGAAGAAGGTTAGTCAGGAGTCCTACAGGAACAAAGCGAGTGATTTTGGAAGTACAGTTTGATTTTTTGTTTGAAGAGTGGTAAGGAGGGGATTAGAGTGATATCAGTGGGTAGCTGATTCCATGTTCTGCCTACAGTATTGGTGAACAGAGAGTCACCAGCTAAGTTATGGGATTTCACAGATTTGGTCATGAGTTTAGAAGAAGATCGTAGGGAGGTAAGATTATTATAAGGGATTAAAAGTTGAGAAAGTATAGGGGTGTTATCAGGTTGGTAAAGTATCTTGTGGGCAATGGTAAGTTGTGAGATCATAAGGCAGTTTTGTAGCTCAAGCCAGCCTAGGAGTTTTAGGTTATGACAGTGATGTGTTCTAAAAGGGTTACTGGTGGCAAAGCGGGCAATGCTATAGTAACAGGTTGCTAGTTTATTTAGGTTAGCCTTCTTAAGGTTAGTGAAAATAGGTGAGGCATAAAAGAGAGTAGATATCAGATGGGAGTGGGCGATAGTAGCTCTGGTAGAAGGTGTAAGAAATGGTTTAATACGGTATAACGATCCTATTTTTTTGTTAACTGTTTTGATGATGTTATTGATGTGTTGATCAAAAGTGGGATTGTTGTCGATGGTTATACCTAGCAGTTTAGTTGTCGTGTCAGGAGAGATGACAGTGGTATCATTAGACATGATGTTGAAATTTAATGGGGAGGCTCGAGTGGTAGGAGTGAAAAGGAGAAGTTTCGTTTTTTTAGCATTGAGGAGGAGGTACCGTCTAGTAAACTAAGTTTCTACAGTATTGAAAGTAGTTTGAGTTAGAGAGAGTAGCTCTGAAGAGGTAGATGCTGAACAAATAATAGTGGAGTCGTCAGCATATTGGATGCAGGTAGCTTGAGGGATTACAGTGTTGAGATTGTTTATGTAAAGGGAGAAGAGAAGTGGGCAGAGAATGGAGCCCTGTGGGACTCCAATAGAAACAGGCAATAAGGAAGAGATATGATTGTCCCAACGAACGGCTTGATGTCTGTTGCTAAGATAAGAAGTAAACCATTTTATAGCCAGGTTATCAAATGAGAGAGATTCAAGGATGTTAATTAGGGAAGAGTGGTTCACCATGTCAAAAGCTTTAGAGAGGTCAATGAATAGAGCAGAGGTGAAAAGATTGGAGTTACGATAGTTGTTGATGGTGTCAACAAAGAAAAGGAGGGCAGTGGAGGTGCTATGGTGGGGTCTAAAGCCATGTTGACAGTTGGCTATTATGTTGTGTAAAGAGAGATACTGTACAAGTTGCTGATGGATACATTTCTCCATAATCTTAGCTAGAGGTGAGAGAAGAGCAATAGGTCTAAAGTTAGTGTAGTCAATAGAGTTACCACCTTTGTGTAGTGGGATGATATGAGAGACTTTCCATATATCTGGTATGGTTCCCTCTTGGATAGTCCTATTAATGAGTATAGATATGGGGTATGCAATCTGTTTAGCAGCCTTTTGAAGAAAGAGAGAGGGGAGTTTATCAGCAGAGGGGGTGCAGGGTTTCAGTTTGAGAATAAGCTTGTAGATGAAAGAGGTAGAGATAGGATGAAGAGTGAAGTTGTGGGGGGAATCAACAAAATTATTTGGAGGGTAAAAGTTATTGGCGTTCAGTTGTCTAGCAAGAGATTGAATGGTTTCTATAAAAAAGGAGTTAAAAGTGTTTGCAGTATGGTTAGGGGTATCTGGGTCTGCGTTTATGGGGGAGGGAGTTTTAGCTGTTCCAGGTGAAAGGAGTTTGTTGATTGAAGACCAGAATTGTTTGGGTTTATTTAAATGGGTTTGTTGAAGTTCACAGTAGTAGTTTTTTTTTGTCAGAGATTATAGCTTTTTTTGTAAGATTTCTAAGTTGGCAAAAATGAAGAAAATCAGAGCTGATTCTATGGTATCTCCATTTGGCCCAAATTTTATTTTTAGTATGAATTAATTTCTTTGTTTCCTTTGAGAGCCATGGGGCTATATTAGACTTCATTCTAATAGAGCGTTCAGGGGCATGTTTATCCAAAATGGAAAGGAAGGTCGAGTTAAAGAATGAAACTGCTTCATTAAGAGGAAGTGATTTCAAGAGGTTCCAGCTGCATGTTTTGAGATCATTTTGAAATAAGTCACTTTTAAAGTGTTTGGTTGAGCATATTATTCTAGTGTTAGGGAGGTTTTGATAGTCAGTCTTTTCTCTAGAGATATAGGTTAGGCAGTGGTCACTGAGGTCATCAGGCATAGTTCCTACTTTGTATGTGACATTGACTTTGTTTATGAGTATCCAGTCTAAGATACTCTGTTTCTTACTTGGTTTATTAAGCCTTGTTGTAGTGGTAATGGATTGAGTAAAACCATGTAGGTTTATATGACAGGAGGGATTTTCACTATTAATAGTATTCTAGTCTAAATTAAAGTCACCCAGAATTATAGTTTCTTGGGGGTAGTTAGTGGAAACCCAACTGAGGAAGTCTTCTAAGATAGGTATATTGTTGCCTGGTGGTATGTACATACAGATGATGTAAAAAGCTTTTTGAGCATTTAATTGAAGTTTAGCAATGATGGCTTCAGCTTTAACATCCTGGGTTGGACAGGCTGGGAGGGTGGAGATGCTAAGATGGTTCTTAAATAGAATTGCCACTCCACCACCTTTACGTTTACAATGATCAAGCCTATATAAATTGTAGCCTTGGGGTATAATCTCAATGTCTTTGGTGGCTGGCTTTAGCCAAGTCTCTGAGAGGCACAGAATATCAAAGTGGTGTATGTCTAACAGGGCATGTAAGTAGGGTACTTTGTTATTTACACTTTGTATATTTAGATGTCCTATGAATAGGGTGTTATTGAAGTTAGGTTTAGATACTTGAGGGGAGGGATATGAAGGGCCAGGGTTGGGGTGAATATCACCATCTTGTAAGGTAGGAGTATTAAGTCTGGATGTGATGTTGCTTTTAGGAAGGGCTAGTTGTTTCATTTTTTTTTCAGATGGTAAGGCATAGGTGAGGTGAGAGTGCCTATGGAATTTGGGAAGGTGATAGCTAGGGGTGGAGGTAGAATTTAAGAATGAGGTAAGAGAGGTGTGGATGATAGATGTATGTTTATTTATATAGTCTGGCTGGTTTTTAAGTGGGTGTTTGAAGAAGGTAAGAAGGTAAGAAGAATAAAGGGAGGTAGAGAATAATGCTAAGAATATCAACATGGTGGGTAAGTATGGAGTCATATGTAGAAGTGGTGAGATAAGGGAAGTTATAAAGTAGTAGTGGAAGAAAGGGTAGGAGAGGTGGTGTTATAAGTATAAGGCAAAAGGAAAGAAGGAATGAATTAGTAGGAGGATCTGTAGGGGTGAGAAAGGAGAATACAAAGTGTAGGTATGGGTATAGAGAGTGGAAGTTTATGGGAAGAAAGTTAATTGAGGAAGAGGAGAGAAGCTAGTAGTAGAAGAAGAGGTTGGTTTAGTAGTAGAGGAATGAGGGAGGGGGGAAGAGTCTGTGCAGAGGGGAGGGGTCTAGTTTTTAGCGGGAAAGATCAGGATAGGTTGTAAGAGTGAGGGGGTGTGACTAGGGAAGTATAAGGTTAGGACCCCTGGGGGTGGGTGGGAATTGGGGGTAGGGAGGGGAGCGGAGTGAGCCCACAGGGCGAATGGAGCGGGACACACAGAGTCCAGAGAGGAAGGAAAAAGTAACAGAAAAAGCTAGCAGATAGAAGGTTTGAGATAGGTAGCGTAAGGAGGAGTGGGTCACAGAGCCCTACAAAGATGGAAAGGGATAGGAGTGAGAGAGGTGAAAATAGGAAGAATATGGAAGGGAATAAACCAGTACTGTAAGTCTAGATGTGGACAGAGTGACACCTAGTGGGCAAAGAGTAGAGGTACAGAGGAAGAGGAAGAACCAAAGAGTTCCAGAGAGGTTCGGAGTCAATCAGTGAAAGGAGGTTTTCAGAGGGGTAAGTTAGAAGGGAGAAAGACCTGGGTGTGTAGGGAGAGAGTAAAGTATGAGAAACTAGAGAGAATGAGTAGGAAAATAAATGTTACAGCTAGAGTGGGCTAGAAGAGTTTAGGAGATACAGTGAGATGGAGGAAGGTTAGGGTTTAGAGAGAAAAACCTGCACTATTTGCAGTGAAGTCTATATGAGGGAGGGTGTCACCAAGTGGCTGGAATAAAGATCGCCTTACTCCACTTAGGATATCCTCATTGAATACTTGGACTAAAGAAGAGGGCAGCTAGTGTAGGTCGGGGGGGACGAACATAGAAGTTAGGATAGGAATTCTAAGGCTGCTGGCTATCCTGGCAGGCGAGTGTACTAAAAACAATTATCAAGGTTAAAACAGTAGATCAGTAAGGGTTCAGCAGTAGTTACACATACTTCCTTAGTTTCCTCCTGATTAAAAGTCCAGAAAACAAAGGGGATGAGGCAGCTAGGAAACATGCTTTGGTTGTTTGTTTGCTTGAGCAATTTAGAGAGCTGAATATTTTAGGCAGGTTTGAGGTGTCCTCATGGGCTTAGATCACAGGGGTAAGTCAGGGTAGAAAGCTATAGAACAGGAGAGAGAGTTTAGAGAGAAATAGTGTTAAAAACAATTTAAACACATCTTGTTTCTGAATTACAATGAAATGTAGTTGAATTATAAGACATCATATTATTAGTAGCAGTTAGAAGCACTTGTGAAAAAAAAAACATTGCGTTTCTATATCAGATAATTTAGCCAGCAAACTTCAACAGCATAAAAATCTATACAGACAAAACACTTCAATAATGCAGCTAATAGTCTTTGAGTATGCAGAGTTACTTTACAAGCAGGATTAAATCACCTAACATATGGCGTTTACTGAGTATTTAAATCTCCAACTACACTTCTTGAATATAGTGCATTAACATTTCCCTCCACAAATGTAGATTAACTAATATATTTTAAATAAAAATGCAGCTAATAGCCATACATAACTAATATATTTGAAAAAATGCAACTAATAGCCATACTACCGCATTGACTTTAGGACGGAGAAGAGTCACCTAACAGATGGCATTTGCTGAGCGATTAAATCGCAAAAGCCAATTCTCCTATGCAGTACATTAGTAATTGCTGTTAATACAGGCATTACAAGAAACGCCGAGATGGTGGTGTAATAGCGGGATTCGGTCACCAAGCACCTTGCAGTTGCAGAAGAATAAAACCAATAACACAATTAGGTAGGAATATATTCACAATAGAGACTGCTAGCATCTCTATGTCAAGTGCGCATTGTAAGGGAAGGTGCAAGTTTGGGGCTAGGGGCAGTGATGGAATTAGGTTTAGAACAGATCATAGGATCATAGGAGGTACATGGCAAGTTAGCTGTGGGGTCATTTCTGTCTTTCCAGTACCCACCCTAAGACTTTCAGGCCAGTTATGCCAAGGATAAATGTATAATACTCATCCAGTTGACTAGTTATTTTTAAAGGCAGCCAGTGTGTCACAATGTTTAACTTTGAGAGGACATTTGTTCCAGTGGAAGGGTAGATGTTGCATGGCAAATCTATCCCTCCACCTTGTCTTAATTATTTGATGAAATAGATTAAGATCTCTGGCCCTAGTATTAGCTGGACTTAAAGCAGGATCTAGCACTAGGTGACCTAGGCAGTTGCCTAGAGGCTGTTGGCTGACCCCAGGCTGGGAGAATGGGGCCACATCATTTTATTTTAAATAAAAAATGTTACATTTCTCCTTTAAGGATGTACTCTGTATCATACACTTAACGTGCTCTTCTCCTTCTCTTCCGTTGCTGTTCGAGCCGAATTCAAATGTGGAACAACTCCAAATACGTTCCTTCAGTAAGTGTAGAGAGAAAAGGGTATGTGCAAAATGCCCCTAGTTCTGCTGGCAGGTTAATTAATTAACTTGCTCAGGCTCCAACCCTCTACCTTGATTACAAGGAAGAGCCTGAATCCTCTACACCAACTACCAGACGGCTCACTTAATTATCAGGGTGTGCATATTCAAGGAATAAGAGTTTCATTGTGCTTTTAAGGAATTTTACTTTCTCTGCATTTTTAAGGAATTTGAGACAGTGAATTTTTTTAAGTTGCAGTGCATGTTCAAGGAACTGAATTTCAGTGCATTTCCTTTGAGTTTCAATGCATTTTCAAGGAATTCTGAGTTTCAGGGGAACATAAGTTTACTGTTTCTCAGGCTAAGTCTGTCCTCAATGTGCAACTGTTTTATTTAGCAAAAGGCCATTAGTGTTTGTGCTACAGAATTTGAAAGCAGTGGTAGTAGCAGAACAGGCACCATTTTTGCCTTTGGTGCAAAAGGTGTGGGTTCTACTCCTATACCAGGTAGATGGATTGATGAAACTGTGTTGCCCTTCAAGGGGGGATGAGAGTCTTGTCCTCCTTTGGATGAAATGCCTATTAACTGTGAAGCTGTTGTTGGTTTGCAAGCCATTCTCTACTGGAGCTTACCACTTTTTTTAATATAACATAGGCAATTTATTCTTCAAGGGCAGCAGGCACTGAATTTGCACATGAAACACTAAAATATAAAATTGTTTCCCAGCAGCAACCTCTTCATTAATTGCAGATCTCATTAATGTGGGATTATTTAGATAAGTTTTACTTCTGCAGAGATTGTTATACTGTTATTGGTGGATTGTAATGACAGAAGCTTGAGTGGCCTCTTATGGTTGAAATGTTTTGAAATGGGTAGTTTTAGTCATTGGTTCATACGTTTGATTGACTGCTTACCTAAAAAATGTTCAAAACTACAAATTTAAAATACACTCTAACAAGTGGTACTGTATTATAAAAGGAATATAATTTAATACAGTCAAAGAGGTGAATCAAGGAATGCAAGCAAATATGAATGGTTCTAAAAATGTCTGCAAGTGGTTTGAAAACAGCCCAAAAGGTAAACTTAATCTGCCACTGGCAGATGCATTTTCTTTGAATGTGGGTATCAGTGCTGTTTCAATGAATGTGGATTTCAAGGACAGAGACGTTTACTCTTCAGGCTAATTCCATTTTCGTTATGAGATCATATTGTTTTGTTTATCAAATGGCTATCAGGGTTTTTGCTATAAAATTTAAAAGAAAAGTTTTAAATTAAATCCAAATATCTTTAATCACCGTATAAGTAAATTAGAAAATAGTATGCACACTGACAGGTTTGAACAGTGTTTATGGTAACTGGGGAGAAACTGCCAAGTAATGGGATACTAGAATGGCTGCCAGGGAG
>NC_056726.1:818369360-818551860 GCF_019279795.1 Protopterus annectens | reverse complement strand
CTTCTCCGTTGTCGATCTTCCGGTGTCAGTGTTCTCATTGTCGGTTTCAGGTAGACCTACATATATATATATATATATATATATATATATACATGTGTGTGTGTGTGTGTGTGTGTGTGTGTGTGTGTGTGTGTATATATATATATATATATATATATATGTATATATATATATATATATATATATATATATATATATATATATATATATATATCATCAGCCAATTTTCAAATCTAGGTGCTTAGGATTTCCCTTTCTCTTCCCCCTCTTGGCTAACCTGGTGTGACTCAGATTGATCTCTACAGTTCCCTACAAAACGGTGTCTACAGGACTGCAATCAGTTTCTCTCAGCATTTAAGCAGATTGAACTCTACAGTTCCCTACAAAATGGTGTCTACAGGACTGGAATCAGTTTCTCTCAGCATTTAAGCAGATTGAACTTTACAATTCCCTACAAAACGGTGTCTACAGGACTGGAATCAGTTTCTCTCAGCATTTAAGCAGATTGAACTCTACAGTTCCCTACAAAACGGTGTCTACAGGACTGCAATCAGTTTCTCTCAGCATTTAAGCAGCTTGAACTCTACAGTTCCCTACAAAACGGTGTCTACAGGACAGCAATCAGTTTCTCTCAGCATTTAAGCAGATTGAACTCTACATTTCCCTACAAAATGGTGTCTACAGGACTGCAATCAGTTTCTCTCAGCATTTAAGCAGATTGAACTCTACAGTTCCCTACAAAATGGTGTCTACAGGACTGGAATCAGTTTCTCTCAGCATTTAAGTAGATTGAACTCTACAGTTCCCTACAAAACGGTGTCTACAGGACTGCAATCAGTTTCTTTTAGCATTTATGCAGATTGAACTCTACAGTTCCCTACAAAACGGTGTCTACAGGACTACAATCAGTTTCTCTCAGCATTTAAGCAGATTGAACTCTATAGTTCCCTACAAAATGGTGTCTACAGGACTGCAATCAGTTTCTCCCAGCATTTAAGCAGAGTAGGTTGCACACAAAAAGCATTTGTTAAGCTTTCACTTACAGTGCTGTGTAATTAAGCAGGTCACCATTTTGGTCAGCCATAGGGCTCTTTTTTTTCTACTTGAGTGTTTGCCTCCTTCTCCTGTGACATAAGTAAACTGACTCTTACATTAAGAGCTATAATACTTACTTTATAGCTTTAGGACACCTTAGGAAACCTTGTAAACTGAAATAGCCCCGCTACGTTTGCCCTCACTACGCTCAGGCTCTCTTCGCTCCCCTCCCTGCCCCAATTCCCTCTCACCCCCAGTACCTCTAAATTTATAGTACTATAGTCATTCCCCCACTTTCTAGATCCTATCTGCTTTCATCTGGGATAATTCCTCCCACCCCCATTCTTCTACCTACATTTTAATACTACCTATTAGCTTTCATCTGGCATTCTCCCATCCCCCTTCCAGTACCTTTACCTCACCACTCTATCTTCTAGTGTTGCATCACCAGGTAATACAGTTCCTTAACTCACTAGCTGAATCACAGATAATGATATACTCCTCTTTACTACCCCTCTTGTTTGCACCATACCTGCTTACCTTGTATGAAAACCAGTTTCTCACAGGATTTCAGGTCCCAAAAGGCCATACTATCACCCCAACTGTAAATCCTCCCACCTTCAATCATACTTACAGTACCAGATACTATACAATATCTTGTTCAGTGTATCAACATCTCAACCCCAGGCACATTAGCTCTAGATCCAAATACTACTACAAACTAATAAACAAATTCCTGAAGTTCATCATCAAGTATAGACTCAACCTAATGCTTGGTGGTGATATTAACCCCAGCCCTGGCCCACCACTTCAGATACACATACCCCTTCTACTTGCAATCTAAGCTACAAACCTACAATTAATAGGCCAACTAACTCTCTCCTAGCCTGTCATCTCAATATTAGAAGCATTAATAACAAGGTACATGAATTGCATGCACTTCTGGATGGCCACTCCCCTGATATTCTCTGTTTATCTGAAACCTGGTTGAAACCTAACACTAAAGACAATGAAGTGTTACCACCTGGGTACAACACACACAGGCTGGATCATGCTTCAAGGAAGGGGGGTGGAGTAGCTGTACTCTATAAATCTGAGTTGAATGTCACAAAGGATGTAATACAAACACCTCAGATTAATAACTCGGAGATTCTTGCCACCAAATTGCAACTTAATAAAAATAAATGCATTAATATCATCTGTATGTACATTCCCCCAGGCAACAATATATCTACACTTGAAGATATCCTGCACTGGCTATCATGTCATTACCCCCAAGAAACCCTACTACTTGGAGACTTTAACATAGACTGGGGCACCTGTTCCTCAGAATCCCCAACCACCCATATTAACCTGCATGCATTTACACAAATTATATTCACCCCTACCAGGATAGGTAAACCCAACCAAAAAGAAAGCATACTTGACTGGGTACTCATAAATAGTCACCCCCAACTGTACACCTCTGGTACCCTCCTTGATGGCCTAAGCAATCACCTTCTCACATATAATATTAAGCACAAAGCCATTAATTCCCAACAGACCTTACTCAGAAAGCTTAGAAACAATAAAAACTTTGACCCTGCCAAATTCCAACAAGAACTAAACTCATGTAATTGGTCTATTCTAAAACACCTCCCCTTAGAGGAAGCAGTAGCAATCTTTAACAACAAATTCCTTGAGATCCTTGATTTGCATGCACCTGTTCGTTCAAAGACAACCAAGGCAAAAACTGCGCCATGGCTTTCTAAAGAGTCTAAACTCAAAATTACCCTTAGAAACAAAGCATGGGCTTTATGGCATTCCTCTAAAGACCCCCAAGATCACATTAAATACAGGCAATCCAGGAAAAAAACCAAAAAATCAATTTTACAAGACAAAAAACAATACTACTGTAATTTGCAGACAGTAAATCAAAATAACCCTCAGAAGTTTTGGGCAGGTTTAAATAATCTACTACATCCTGGACAAACTTCAACCCCAATCCCTGCTGCTACTATTGATAAAACCCCTGAAGATGTTTCTGACAGTTTTAACCGATTCTTTACTGAGACAATTCAAGCGCTAGCTAGCCAACTACCTCCTAGCTCCCCTGGTCCTAAAAGTAGCAGCCCTAGAAACCTACTCGCATTCAGCTTCCAACCAGTTGCCGCTTCACTTACCCATACCTTGATCAAAAAATTAAAACCCACTACACTTTCTGCTGATCAACTCCCTGCCGAGTACCTACAAAAATCAGCTGATGCTATTCCTTACCCTGTCTCAATACTAATCAATTGAACCATAGTAGAAGCTAAAATTCCCACCATCTGGAAAATATCCTATGTAATCCCACTTTACAAAGGAGGCAGCTCTACTGAATTTTCCAATTATAGGCCAATAGCTATACTCTCTCCACTTGCAAAGATTATGGAAAAATGTATTCATAGACAAGTCATGCACCACCTAATCCAGAATCACCTTATGGCAGACACTCAGCATGGCTTCTGTCCTCATCACAGCACTACTTCAGCCCTCTTAGGCTTTACCAGCACCATAAACCATAATCGCAACAATAATTATATATCCTCAGCCCTCTTCTTGGATCTTTCCAAGGCATTCAATATGGTTGATCACCAACTTTTAATCCACACCCTGCAAACATTCTGTCTAGATACTAGAACCCTTCAATGGTTTCAATGCTACCTGAATGGTTGACAGCAAGCTGTCCTCTGGCAGAACAAACTCTCTAACCTTCTACCTAACACCCTTGGAGTATCACAAGGCTCTATACTAGGGCCCTTGCTGTTCTCCATCTTTATTAACGACCTTTATACTGTCATCCCAAAAGTCAGCTGTATCCAATATGCTGATGACTCTACTCTGATTTGCTCAGCCACATCTCCAATAGAGTTATGGTCAGCTACCCAGACCACCTTTAATACAATATAAAACTGGCTTTCTGAATGTCATCTGATCCTAAACCCCAAAAAAACTAAAATGCTGTTATTTTCACCAACACGTAGGTCTACCGCTTTCACCTTTACCATAAATTCAAATGATGACACAATAATCTCCCCTGACCCCTCTACAAAACTATTGGGTGTCATCATAGACAATAATCTAAAATTCGACCTACATGTTAACCAAACTATCAAAACTATCAATAAAAAACTAGGGTCACTTTACAGAATAAAAACCTTCCTAACCCCTCCAGCTAAAATTGCCATAGCTCGCTCTCACCTTCTTTCAACCCTTCTGTATGCATCCCCTCTACTCTCGAATTTAAACAAGACTGTCCTTAACAAACTCTCAATTTGCTACAACCACATTGCCAGGTTTGCCACTGGGCTGCCTTTTAGGACACATCATTGCATCAATCTAAATCAGCTTGGTTGGCTTGAACTACCCAGCCTAATCCAGTATAACCAACTGATTATGGCCTATAAAATCCTCTATAATCTGAGCAATACTCCTGCACTTAGAAATATTATCACCCCCTATAACAATCCTAGACCGCTTCGATCCTCTAACAAACTACTAATTCAGACTAGCAAAATTAATAACACAGCTGGTGACTCTCTCTTTGCAAACTCTGTAAGTAGATCCTGGAACTCTCTTCCAGCTGATATTACCTTACTTTTCACCTTAGGTCAATTTAAAACTAGACTCAAACAACATTTGTCACTTAACTGGCTATGTCAATGTATCAATCCTGGCTAACTCTCTCTAGAATGTGTAAAAATCTGTTAACCAGTTTACTGTGTAATTTAATTTAATCCTGACTTGCGCTCAGGATTAACTCTAACCTGTGGAACTTGTTTAACTTGCTTACTTATGTAATCTCTGTAAATAGTCTGTTTGTAATATGTAATGCTGGTATTATGTAATGCTGTATCTGCTTACTCCTGAAGCTTTTCTCCCCGGGCCTCCGCTGAAAATGGACATGCATCCAGTCGGACTATCCCAGTCAACAAATGTAAAATAAAAAAATAAAAAAAAAATATATATATATATATATATATATATATATATATATATATATATATAAAATATATAGTCACTTAACCATGTTATCTTTCATATCCATATAAGATTTCAGAGAGTCCCTGTAAGATATGCAGATAAAATTCTGACCCTTTCATTTAAAGGCCATTTTTCTATTTTCACACAGAGGTAACACCCTGGGACTCAATATCATCACCTGCTCGTCATTTCTTCTGTAATGGACTGTTTTGTGACTCACAGGTGGCTGACTGATTGCAGTTGTGTCATTTCCAGTTGCTGATTGATAGCTACAGTATTAGTTGCATGATTTTCTGCTGTTTGTCATAGATGGTCCTCAGTATTTCTGGTGACTTTCATTAAGACTTTAATAACCTCTTTTATTTTAGGGCAAAACACATTAGCTGTTGTCCACATGCAGACAGGCACAAGTGGCATACACACAGCAGTACTGCTTCAGTGCTGCAAAGGATCACAGTTCATAAGCTGTCAGCTTCACAGTTCACATTTTATATTATACCAGGACTTTTCTTAAAGTCTTTCTTTCATTATTAGGATACACCCTTGTCTGCAGCACACTTCTGTCACACCAAGAGGAAGAAGTTGATTATTGTATCATTTGTTTCTTATTTCTCATCCACATGAGGAGTGTATTAGTCCTGCCCACAGTTCAAAGCAGAAACACTGCCGTGTCATTATGCAGTACAAATTGTAATACTTTCTAAATAATCTACTGTATTTCTCCAGCAAGTGTAGTGTTTCAGTTCAACTGGAATTATAGAAACACTTAACCATCATCAGTTTTTCAAGATTCAGCATTTTTTTTTCAAAAAACATAAACAAAAATATGCTGATCATGATGAAACAGATAGAAATGGAAAACTTAAATGTCTTGTGAAGCTGTCTGAAAAATGTTCTTTTCTCCAGGGTACTTCCTTTTAGCACCTTCATAGCAGAAGAGGTCCTCTGGATGAGAGATAAAAGAATTATCACTGTCCTCATCCTCATTATAAGGAAGCTTAAACGGTAAAAAAGGGACATGTTCAGCCACTATCTTAGGTATAAGTGCCTGAGGAGCAGAGGTTGAGCTTCATATATCAATTGCAATGGAAAGTGCAGAAAAATGGAAGCATGATGACAGTAAAGCAGATGTCAGAAAAAAAAGACACTACTAAAACTAATGTTAAGTAAATCATCATTGGGTACACAACACTTTGGGAGCTAGCTTCAGGATAAACATCTGGGAAAGTGTTGCTGATTGAACCAATGTATGAGCCAACATCAAGGGGTTCAGCACGTGGACCACCAACATTAGAGGGTTCAGAAGCACCTGGAAGAGGAGTGCTGTTGATGCCAACATCTGACAGACTGATAAGAGGGATACTGTCACTTGTTGAACAGGCTTTGGAGGAACTGGTAGCTGCAGCCCTGAAATAAAAGGAAAACCATATACCAACTAGGGGCATCTTTGCTTCTTATTTTTTGATGGCCACAACCAGAAAATCATAGTTTATAAAGTTACTGTAGACATTCTCCCTTGTGAGAGAGAAGGCAGAACATTACCTGGAGCAATTTTGGAAGTCTCATCCACAGTGATGGCGGGCTCATTCACAATAACAGCTAGCAACCTAACTTGACTCACTTGTTAGTGATCCATTGGCTTCTTTATTTTAATTTTTCCAATAAAGCATCTATGGCTTTAGATTATTATTTTTTTTGTTAGAAATATTTCTGAGCTTATTCACTCCAGTGTCTGTACTGATCCAATTTAAAAGAAGAAACAGCTTCACCAAGCACTGGATTAGAAGAAGTCAACTTTTTTTTTTCTTTTTTGAAACAGAGGGTTAAATGTTTGTTGTTATAGCTGGAAAAAATGTGTGACATTAAATAACTTTCTACATCTGTGGTGCTTGGTTGTACTGCTGAATTTAAGGCAAGCGTCAGACATAATAACTGCTGTAATTGTTGCACTAACAGTGGGTAAATGGGCATCTGATTTATTCTCAGACATTGCACAAAATGAGTTAGTTGCCTGTTCTTTACACACTTTTGGATTGCATGACTGTAAAGGATAGTTGGCTCTCTCTTACTGAAATTCCTTACTGTTTATCAAACTGAATATCTTTATCTACATCTCTTACTAACTGCTGTAGCTCGCAACATGCCGAACACGCATCATTCAAGTCAATTATTTGTGTCATAGTGGTCTTTATAGACATTGCTAACTGTCATTGTTGCCACATCCTAGTTGAAAAGGGACATTTAACTAGCCCATCTACCTATTTAACAAATAAATCAATAAAGATAAAGACTAAGCAAGACACATGGTAAAATATGTTTAAAACAGTCAAAAATCCTGTCTAATGGAAAGACATCTTTCTTAACTAGATTAATAAAAATAAGTGTCTCATTAAGAACATTGTTGACAAGTGCAAACATTGACAAATACATATTTTTAGTGCCTGAAGAACTTCTGTGGCAGGAAAGAAGCTGTAGAGGCTGGACAAAGTAATGCAGTCTGGGATGGATGTGATGTCAGCTCAATCTGAAAGTTTTATGTATTATGCACTCCTAACATCTGCAGTGTAACTCATATCAGTTCCTGCATCCTGAGTTCTGCAGTTTGGAGGATTATAATCAGATGTCTAGTCATAAGCAAGTTGTATTATGTCTGAGGCATGGATGTCAAGAAATTCACTCAAGAGCAGAATAAAGCAAAGCATGAAAGGTGAAGCTTGATTATCTATTTTAGAACATAGAACACATTGGTTGTGAACTGAGAGAGCTGATAATAATTGTCTGTAATATGTGGAGCTCTGCCCATCCCATGTGCAACCAATAACCGGGACAGAAAAAGGGACAAGAGAAAAAAAAGTACGAGAACACTAACCCCGGGATTCATGAAGCTTGCACCAGGTGCAGGCGTAGCGTTGGCGTTCCAACACCAAATAGGGCCAGCGAGCAATCCAGGTACGATCTGTTTTCATGTGTACTACCTGCATACGCTATGCCCGCACAGCTCCCGGCCCCTGCATGCTAATTACCCCAGTTGCAGCAGTGTAACATGCAAATGAAGGTATTTAGCGATCCAGGAAGTGGTTTAGGCATAGTGTAAGCATGCAGAAATGTAAACCGTAAAAAAAAAAAAAACGGTTTACATTTTTGCGAACATAAAATCGGAGCCATGACAGCCGGCCAAACACTTGTATTATATCATTAATATATACCAATGGCTAAATATATCGACATTGGCATAAAAAAAATGTATAAAATATAAAAAGAACATTTAATTTCATTTTTCGTACTATTGCGAAGTTTAAACGCAGGGTAGCGGTGCGCAAACCAGATCGCAAAATAAATAGAAAAATATAGAATAAAACTGCAATGTAACACATATCATGATTTTCTCATAATAGTCAATGGCAGGCATGTTACACCACACCATGGTGCAAGGGTTGCTAAGGGGCTGTGACAGTGTTTTGCGCGGTAGCTAAGAAATAGTAGGCAATGCCATGCAAATGAGAGGAGTAATAGTGAATCACAGATTCCCCGCTGGTGTAAGGATGCACCTCACAGCGTAGGCTTATAACACCGAGGTGTGCCCTTGAGATAAGCAGATTGGAGCATTGCTAATCCAGTGTCCTGTAGCTAAGCAAAGCTGCAGGAAAGGGATGTGTTGAACTGGCTATAGCTTTGCTTAGCTGAGAGTACACAAAGTAACTGAGTATGCATGTGAACGGAGATTAAAACGCACTTAAACTCAATAAACGGGTTTGCGCAGCGTGCACCGAAGCTGAAACAGGAAGGATATAGGAAAAGAATAAGGAAATGCTGCAGCAGGGAAATTGGAGTACAAAAGACTAATTAACACCTAAAAACCTAGAGTGGGCCATTGACAACAGCTATCAAGGCTGCAAGCAACTACCTGCAGAACAGGAAAGGGGAAGGGCTGTACTGCAAAGAAAACAATAAAGTGTCACAGCAGAACAAAGCAGATTTGCATTATATCAGCTACAAGACACATTTTGCAACACATGACTGGGTGGGGAAAGTACAAAACAAGAAAGACAGCAGGTGGAGGCATGCTGATAATGGGAGCATCCAACATAGGCAGCCATCCACTATTGCACACACAACTGCTATTGGCACAAGGCAAGTCAACACCTGAACAGTGAATTAATCTATCAGCATGTGCTGATACTGTATGTATAGATTCATAGATTCATAGGTAGGTACTTGGCTAACTGCCTGAAGGCATTCATAAGCCAAGCCAAAATGTGTCAGCTTTTTCCATCCCATCAATTAATTAACTGCCCCTCTGTGGAGCAGAGCCAATATTGGGATCCCTGGTGTGTATCTACTGTTCCCCAACCACTCTTCAAGGTTTCTTATGAGGAGTGTTAGTGAGGGGCTCTGTATAATGTAATTAGGGATGTAGTTTCAAAGCATTGGGAGTTTCTGTGACATGAATCTGTCCCTCCAGCATCTTCTAGTTATTGTTGTGGCAAGGTTTAGCTCACTACAGCGTGTGGCTCACTGTGACATGGATTCCCATAGGTGGAGCATATACATTAAACCTGAGTTGGACATGGCTTTGTTGGCCATCAGAGATCATCTCTGATTAAATGAGATGCCACTGAATAAAGCCGGAGTTTATTATGTCTGGCTGCATAGGACATATGTTTGAGGCCAGTAATCCTCTTGGCGAGGTATGTTCGTGGACCTTCCAGCTGTTGGAAGTGTCTTCTGAGGTACATCCCAAATGGGTTATTATACTCTATGATGGGACTGATGAGTAATGAGTAAAGGGGCACTATAACCTCAGTATGTCTAGATGCGAACCCTTTAGTGATTGGATGCTCTACATAGAAGGATGTTCTAACTACTTTGGAGTTTGTCAAATGAGTGATCCTACCTACCTTAGTCCCCAGATACCCTATTACCTTGTCTGGTATAAAAGTGAATTAAAGGGCAACAGATTAATCAAGGCAGGCAAGCATAACTCCACACTAAAGGCCCCACACTTGCAGTATTCACTGTAAAACCCATAATTAAGATAACCTGCAGTTGAAATTGCTCATACACACCCAATGACATCAGCAGCATATATAGCACAATAGTATAAAGTGTGAAAGCACCCCACACACACTTGTGTATTCCCATACACTCTGCACGATTGGTGTATACAGACTGGGAACTTTTAATATGTACATGTTAGGGGCTGCCATAGCTTTGATCCACCAGCATGTGTTGGAGACTGAAGGTAGTGTGGAAGATGATGCTCACAACCACCCCAGGCACCAGAGGAGGAGAAGAGTGTTCAGACCCATGGTAACCTACCAGGGGCTACATGATCTGGAGATAGTAGAGCATTACAAGTTGGACAGGGACATCCTACAGCAAATTGTGGAGCTGTGTCGGCCACGCCTCAGAGCCAGAACAAACAGAGGGGAACCCATCCCAGTGGATATGAAGGTATGTGTAAGCCTGAGAATACTAGCTACAGGTACCTTTCAAAGGCCAACTGGGGATATCATGGGGATCTCACAGGCATCAGCATCCAGGGTACTTCACCAGTTCCTGGATGCCATGTTACCACATGCCAATGAGCACATATACTTCTCCCGAATGCAGGAGGAGTCGGCCAGCAATATGCGTCTCTTCCACCATGTGGCAGAATACCTAGAGGTACTGGGTGCAATAGACTGCACGTACATACACATCAAGTCACCACCCAGTGAGCAGGGTAGGCACTACATAAACTACAAGGGATACCCCTCCATCAACTGCCAGGTCGTGTGCAATGCCCAGGGCATTATCATGGATGTGTGTGCTGGCCGCCCTGGAAGCTATCATGACTCCCACATCTGGCATGCCTCACAGCTGTATCAGGTATTTGCCAGGGGGGACATCCCATATGGCCACCTGGTGGGGGATGCTGGTTATGCACTGGAACCGTGGATGATGACTCCCATCAGAAATGCACACACATCCATGCAAGAATGCCATAATAAGGCACATGCACAAACCAGAATCATCATAGAGCGTGTGTTTGGGATGCTTAAATCACGGTTCCATTGCTTGGACATATCTGGTGGAGCCTTGCTGTACTCTCCAGGCATGTGTGCCCACATCTTCATAGTATGTGCCATGCTACACAATATGATCCTGCGGAAACAGATGCAGCAGGGATAAAATGGTGAAGGCCCTCACAGCCCACCACCATTGCCAAGGGCCATACAGACACAGAGGTACTCAGACCACAAATACCCTGAGCCAGCTCCAGTAGGCAGACAGAGGTGTACCCAGTATGCCCATGCCATGGCACAGAGGGAACGTATAGCACACACACTGATAGTGTAGGCACCTAGGGACTGGCACCTTTCACCACCTGCACACACAGTATAAATGGATGGCACACACACAAGACTTCCTGTAAATTGTCATGTATAGGCAGTCTACTGTGTGCATCCAACATAGGCAGCCATCCACTATTGCACACACAACTGCTATTGGCACAAGGTAAGTCAACACCTGAACAGTGAATTAATCTATCAGCATGTGCTGATACTGTATGTATAGATTCATAGATTCATAGGTAGGTACTTGGCTAACTGCCTGAAGGCATTCATAAGCCAAGCCAAAATGTGTCAGCTTTTTCCATCCCATCAATTAATTAACTGTTCCTCTGTGGAGCAGAGCCAATATTGGGATCCCTGGTGTGTATCTACTGTTCCCCAACCACTCTTCAAGGTTTCTTATGAGGAGTGTTAGTGAGGGGCTCTGTATAATGTAATTAGGGATGTAGTTTCAAAGCATTGGGAGTTTCTGTGACATGAATATGTCCCTCCAGCATCTTCTGGTTATTGTTGTGGCAAGGTTTAGCTCACTACAGCGTGTGGCTCACTGTGACATGGATTCCCATAGGTGGAGCATATACATTAAACCTGAGTTGGACATGGCTTTGTTGGCCATCAGAGATCATCTCTGATTAAATGAGATGCCACTGAATAAAGCCAGAGTTTATTATGTCTGGCTGCATAGGACATATGTTTGAGGCCAGTAATCCTCTTGGCGAGGTATGTTCGTGGACCTTCCAGCTGTTGGAAGTGTCTTCTGAGGTACATCCCAAATGGGTTATTATACTCTATGATGGGACTGATGAGTAATGAGTAAAGGGGCACTATAACCTCAGTATGTCTAGATGCGAACCCTTTAGTAATTGGATGCTCTACATAGAAGGATGTCCTAACTACTTTGGAGTTTGTCAAAGGAGTGATCCTACCTACCTTAGTCCCCAGATACCCTATTACCTTGTCTGTATTAAAGTGGCTGCCACTTACTTGTTAATATGTGGGTGTTTAGTTTTCCAAAATGGAATGACCATGCAGTTTGTGGCACTTAGCTGTAGTCCATGACATTGACACCCTGTGTCGGTCTCTGTGAGACCCCTTGAAGGATGTCTGTGTCAGCTGGACTGTCAATTATGGCTCCCAGTTTGCAGTCATTGCCAAACATAGTCTGCCATAGTTCACCTGTGTTTGCCTAAACCTCTGAAAAGTATCTACCAAACAGTAGGGGTCCCAGGACTGAGTCCTGTGGGACACCAGTTGTGACTGGTTAAGAGTTGGACCTGGAAGCTGCTAGTCTTACCATGTGGGTTCTGTATGTAAGCCTGTTGGCAACCCATCCTATGATGTATGAGTTTATGTACAGGCTGGTGAGGTTATCAATAATACCTGAGTGGGGAATGGTGTCAAAAGCCTTGTCGAGGTCCAGGTAGTAAGTGTGAACCACCTCTCCCCTCATCTAATGCCTTGGTGACTGTCTGTAAGATGTCAAACAGGTTCAGTAGGCATGATCTGCACTCATCCAAGCTGACCTGGGTTAGGTCAAGTGTTTGGAGGTTACCAATGTTGTTGTCAATGAGTGCCATGAGGATGCACTCCATAGCTTTGCAGACCAGGCTAGTCAGGCTTATGGGGTGGTAGTTACCATGGTCAGTTGTGTTTCCACCTTGGTGGAGTGGAATAACCATTGCTATGCACCATTGTATGGGCATGTAGCCTGTGTAGAGGCTGAGGTTGAACAGCTTAATTAGGTGGCATGTTAGTTTGTCTTGTAGTGTATGCAAGATGCAGTCTGGGACACCATCTGCCTCCACTGATGCTGTGTTTTGCTGTCTGAGAGGGCCATTTCCACCTGTGTGTCTCTGATGTCTGGGATACTGTACTTTCCGGGTATTGTTGTGGGCTCTTTAGAGGGTGAAGTGTGCACTGAATGTATCTGCAAGGGTGTTGGCGATATCAGTAGGGTCAGTATATTTTGTGCTATATTGCACTGGCACAGTGCAAATCTGTGTGTTACCACTTAGTTCCTTGATATAGCCAATGAAGGCTTTGTGGTTATCTTTAAAATCCCTGCTTATTTTCCTGTTTATGTTAGCCTTGGATGATTTCATGAGGGACCTCTGTTTCTTACTAATACTAGTCATGGATGTCTGCCCTTCTTGGGTGTTGCTGTTTTTCTGGACTACTGTCCTGCTTCTGTTGTATAGCCTGTTTATTGCAGGGGTCCACCAGACTGGTGTCCTTGTCTAGGAGGAGCGAGTCTTGGTTTACCAGGGATGGCATGATCCATACATCCTTGTAGGTGCTTATAGAGTGCATTTGTAAATCTTACTGTATCTTGAACAGTGTTTTCCCTTAGCGTGGGGGCTGTGAAACCTCCCACCTCTGTCTTTAGTAGTGTGAATTTAGCTGTAGGAAAGGTATTCACTGTGGTTTCCTTGGGTGGGGGAGATGGTTGGGTGTGGAAATCAGTGAAAAGTCCATGGTCAGATCTAACCAGTGACCAGTTTACCTCTGCTGTGGTGCACCTGTTGCCCATGTTGGTGATTACCACTTCTAGTATGTTTCCACCTCTCATTAGGGAGTTTACCATCTGACACAGGACATATGAGGTGATAAATTCCAGGAAGCGCTGGGCCTGGAAGTGTGTACTTGAGTATGTTTCCCAGTTAATGGTAGGGTAGTTGACATCGACCAATACCAGGGTGTTCGGTAGGACTATCATGTTTTGCACTGTCTCCAGGTAGGAGGAGTGGTGGTCCTGGGTCATGGAGGGTGATCTGTAGCAGGCCACAGTTTACATTGCAGTTGTGGCTGATGTTAGCTGCACATGGATGATCTCAGAGGTATCATGCTGCCCCACTAACATGGAGGTGTAGGTATCCCCGATGAATATGGATGCACCCCCTCCATATCTGTGTCAGTCCATGTTCTGTGGCAGAAATGTGTGGTATGAGATGTAGTCCAGTAGTGCTGGTGTGCTCTCAGGAGCCTTAAAACACGTCTCAGTTACTGCACAGATATCGACGTTGTCAATACGGAGAAGTGCTGTGAGTGAGTGCATTTTGTGATTACAACCCCTGGCATTGAGTAGCATAACCCTCAATGATTCTGCTATTGTGCTGTTTACGGAGGTAGGATTCATCTTTGAGACTTTCCTAAAAAAGGTACCATAGGGGCGCCAATAGCCTCGGCCAGTATTCCAAAGCCTAAGGCTGAGACATGCAAGCTGGTATGGTATTGTTGCATGCATGTTACCTATCTGTGCTTGTTTCTCATCTTTCCTGTAGGTAACCTACTGGTAAGCAATAGAAAGCCTTAAACTTATACAAGTCTTCTAGCTTCTAAGATAGGCTTTTTGGAGTGATTAAGTATCAGTGTTCTGTATGTTCTTGCTGTACTTAGTTGTTTTCTGACTACATGGTGATTTTTCACTGTATATTGTGATCTGAAAGCTCTATTTATTCACATATTATGTCTGTGATGACCTGCACTTTAGAGGTTTACAGATAGGTAGTAGGCTATCTTCCCAAGGGCATTTAGAAGCATAGCTACAGTGTGTTGGCTTTCTCCGCATCATTGATGAAGTAACTGAGCCTCTGTCAAGCATAGCCAATGAAGTGATTCCAGGCAGAGTTGCCGGAAGCTGTTGAGGACTGGAGTGGTGGAGGGTGATAGGGGCACTTAGTGATCTAAAGAGGGCATGTTAATGTGAAACATCAACACCATTCAATTTCCCCAGCAGCTCTTGCAGCTATAAAACTGGAGGGGCTCCCCCACCCCCTGGCTGTATGGTTCTGGGGCACATGATCCCAGGGGTGTATATTCTGTTACCCATTCACACATCAAGGTTTCTTATGAATTGTTTCAGTGAGGGGCTATGCCTAATGTAGTTAGGAATTTAATTTATAGTCTCTCATTTCATTTGTTATGTTTTATTTCAATAGTAAGTGAAGCTCAGTGGGTTTAGCGCCTCCTCCCTTTGCTTAGCCTAGCTTACACATAGAAATCATCTAATTAGGAAATAGGCAGCAGCATCGTTAATGTCAATAGTGTAATGGTTACAGCATTTGCATAGTATCTGTGCATTCATGGTTCAAATCCCAATAACGTCAGAGATGTTTTTCATGTTAAAAAGTATACCTTAACCACAGCTTGCATATCTAGGTAGTATTCTTCAGTATAATAAGCATTTGAAACACCCATATGTGCTGGAGGGTAAAGTCAACAGAGAATGTAATGGTATGTAAGCACATAGTGAGATGTTACTTCACTAAAATGTATATATCCTGAGTAGTTAGCAGATCTGGCCATGTATGCGTGTACAGGTCATAAGTTTAAAATTTTATTCAACTGCTGCTTTAATGTCACACAAACACTTTTGAATATAATTGCAACCGTTTAAAAGAGTGTTATTTTTAAAGCATCGCAGGTGTTGAACCCTGGACCATGCACACAACAGTCATAGGACTTATCACTAAGCTATCTGAGCTGTATACATGTTTCATGGTCTTTAGACTATACCTTATACTATAGGCATTCCACAGTATTGACCAAAATGGGACAGTCACTTTGTGTATATATGTACAGTACATTGTAATGTACTGTAGTTTGTGAATCAACATATACAAGTCTGCATATGTATAACTGTTACAATACTAAATATATATATATATATATATATATATATATATATATATATATATATATGTATATATATATATACAGTTACATCTATAGCCATATATATAAACATCTATGAACACACTTTGTGACACAGAAGCAATCCAAAGGAATTGAAGTGTACACAAAACACATGCAGCTCTGCTATTATAACTATTAATATTAACTTAATTTACCATAGAAGAGATGATTGTTGTCTATGTGGAGATTGCGGTGGGGGAGGAATGATGGGTAATGAAATTATGCATCAAGGAGAGCCTGGGTTGGATGTTCAATAAGTGAACTGGAGGGGTATACATGGAGTATGGGGACAGTACAAAAAAGAAGCAAAACAAGAACCATTCTCATCCATAATACACCCTGTCAGGTCGCATTGCAACACTTAATGCCACAAACATATGAACATTAACATGTATCATACATATGTACACCAACTGACTGTCACATTTGTTTTCAGTAGTGAGGAATGCCCATAGGAAAATGTATATTCTAAACACCATAACATTTGTACATATCTCAAATGCCTTAGTGGTAAAATCAGTGACTGTGGTGTTCATGGTCCCAGGTGCATGACCTGCAAGGGCTGTTAATTTATTTTGAGGGCCAGAATAAGGGCTGTCAAATGCAGGTTGATTAAAGCACTTTTAAGCAGTTGTAAGTGGTTTTGCAGGGGTTTGTGCGATGGAAAAGCGGTGCTTAAACACGGTTAAACGGATAAGCGCTTCACAGGTTTAACCTTTGAAACCATGGGCAAACCCACTTACTACCACTTAAATGTGTGCTAATCACACTTTCCCTACCCTGTGCCTGTTCTGAGAGGTAAAATAATAACCACTTCCAGGATTAGAACCCATAACCATGTACACCATTCTCAGAATAACCTACCACTAAGCTACCTGAGATGTACCTATGCAAGTTGTATATTCAGACAAGTTAAAACACAAAAGGGAGGATTGTGTCAAAATAGGACAAACCGCCATGTACCCAATGCAAGGTGTATGCTATATATATATATATATATATATATATATATATATATATATATATATATATATATATATATACATATATATATAGAGAGAGAGAGAGTGAGATAGAGAGAGATACATAGATACATGCTGCTATATAGAGATATACATATATATGTAAATATATAGTTCTATGGAGGTACATATAAACGTATGCAATAATATATATTATATATCTATATCTATATCTATAACTGCGGTGGTGGTGCTGCGGTAGCGTTGTCGCCTCAAAGGAAGACATTGTCCAGTTCGATTCTCAGCTAAAGTGTCTCCTGTGTGGAGACATGCGTGAATGGGCATACTTTCTTTGAAGGTTGTGCATCAGGGCTGGCAACTCAGTACGCAAAAATCTACTGCCAATCATTAGCGGACCAGAGTTCTGCTGTGGCGACCCCTAACCGGGAAAAGCCGAAAGATACGACATCTATATATATATATATATATATATATATATATATATATATACACATATATATATATATACATACATACATGTGTGTATACAGCTTCTGAAGTGTTCAAATCTGAGTATAACATGGACCATAGCAATCACACATTCTGCCACCCCAAACAATATGAACATAACATATGAAGAGTATATGGCAATACACTATTACAAATATGTTCTATGGACATGAGCCAAATAGGGTTAGTCACCAACACAACTACAATGACTGCAAATATCCATGACAGAAATACACAGACATCTTTCATGTAGCAAAACTTTATTACATTCCGATGTATTGCCAAAAGGATTCAAGGACTAACAATACCTGCATGCTATACAGGAAGCATTTAACAGTGGCTTAATGAATCAGCCTGCAATTACCATAGTATTAGTTCACTAAGGGATAGATGTTCAGATAGAGAAAGAACCCCCACACACATATAGAATATGTATAAAAGCAGTTCCTGCACACCTGCATCTGCTATGTACACCCACTAACATCTCCCCCACATCCAAACTAATTACAACAATGCATACTGTCATACCATAACCAATTATTCACCCACTGTACGACATCTGCTGAAACCTTAACATACCTGGACAGAGACACACTAACATGGCCCTATGTGAAATAGCTGCTGTTATACAAATGAACAGCTGCTGATGTTACAGGGTTTGTTTGAACTAATCCTGTTTCAGAGGGTCGAAAAGTAATTACACCAGGAAGTGTTACCAATTACTGATTACCAGCACAGTATGATACACATTTACACCAAACTAAAGATGTCTGGTGAGTACACTGTAAACACCCTAACATTATATGCATAGCCATACAGCCATGAGCTGGTCAGACATCCTGGCCAGACTGAAACATATGCAGAAGTATTATGTACAGACAAACCCTGCACAAGTAGCAATGTTCAGAAATATAACAGCCGTACTCACATGTAGACCAAATCTTCTAGGCATTACATGCAATATATTTCTGTTTGTCTCCATACAGCTGTTGCAATAGATTTCAAACAACACTTCCAGGCTGTCTTCCTCACAAGTAAGACAAAGGGACAAAGCCCAAGTGGAGAACTCAATTATACTCCACCGTTGCCACAGTATTCGCTAAGGGAGTAGCTGCACATCTGATGTGCATGTAATTAACTACTGTGGAACAGCAATTGATGATCAGGATAGCAAATGTTACTGATCTCTAACTATAAAAGGATGCCTAGTCACACATTCAAACCATCTGTATCTATCTGCAGAACAGTACAAAATACCCAAAAGAAGATTGAAACACAAACCGAAAATGATTAGTATACCAGTCAATAACACCTACAATTACTAAGAAGGTATGTATAACATTTAGTATGTCTGTGTATGTAGTACCTGTTCTGTAATAATTACAGTGTAATCAATGCATACAGTGGAAATAGCTATCTTGTAACGATGTATTGTTGAGCAGTAGTAATGCTTGTAGTATTCTATGTGTGTACTGCTGTAGGTCACACGGCAAACTCCGCATACACCACAAGGGATGATATATATGGGCTTGGAATTCACAAATTCTTTTCCAGCCACTATCAGTGTCAGGGTTGGTCCAACAAGTATGTGCTATAATGGGATAGTATATGTTGGTATATTGTGACAGTAGACATATGTATGGGTGTATTAGTGAGATGAACATGCCAAAGGTGGGCTTACTGTGCAAATATGATTTGCATTGTGGGATATTGTGCCAATAACTGTGTAATGTACAGTATTTTAGGCAGATCTGTATTCCATTTTACATAGCGTTTCTGTTATGTTATGCAAACATTAGTTATGTCTATTGGCGATTACAATACCCAATAACAGGATACATATGACTTGTATTCATATGACAGTTTAGCAACATGATAGCAAAGAAAATTGGAAGAGCTAGGTAACTATCCATGCACATAAGACAAGGAATATCCATCTCACTAGTATCATTTGCAAGCAATTACAGCTGTGCATGTGAACATGTTATGCAAATGTGTAGTGACCCTTGTTACAGGGCTGGCCCAAATGGCTATGTGCACACCTACATAGAGTGGATATTGAGAGTAGAGACACACTGGTTGAACTTTCAGGTTTGTGTAGCCTAACCTCTCATTGCCAACCTAATAGCTGCTTGCAAATACTGTATGTAAGGTTGTGCACAGTACTGGTAATGAAACAGGTTGCATATCATCTGTAACTCCAGTGTAACATCTGCAGTAGGAGTGTAAGATGTAGGAGACCACTGCCCAGGTGTAATAGCTGCTTTATAGGTGATGGCTTACACTATCTGATTATATCCTGATCACGTTGATAGTGGCAGCAGAGTCTATTGATACTTGACTCTGTTTGGGGAGTGGGTGTCCATGCCCAACAGAGCTCATGGTTCTGGTGGATATGTGAGTATATACCCAGAAAAGGATACAGACCTGTTGACACTTGCATCATCTGTAATCAACTATTAGGATGTGATGTGCTCCTCAGAGGAGGATTGCTGCTAAAGGTAGCTACTATGTTTCTGTAAGAGCCAGTGTTGTCACGTCCATAACACAAATATTTACTTGTGAGCATCACCGTCTAAAACATCTTCATAAGCAATAAGTAAACTAAATATAGTACTTGGTACTTGTAGTACTGAATGCTCATACAGGCATGTCCACTAGTCAGCTACTGGTGTTTACTAATGTCAGCTTTGTGTATGTGGCCATCCTGGGGGAATGTAATCTCTATGCCATGTACACTGCCAAACCCACCTAACACCACACCCCACACATTGTCTGGGATGCAGCTACAGGGGTAAGCTGGGAGGCAGTCCAGTATACAGCCATGACTGAACAGGACAGTCATGAGGTGTAGGTTAACACAGGCATCTCATCACCACAACCAACACATACCCTTACCAGAACACAGTAAGGACACCCACGCATACCACCAGAAATCAAACACATTCACAGAGGCTTCTAAGTATCTGGCCAAGCAAGAGACCTCCCAAGCTGGAATAGACAGACAACAAAATACAAAACCTGTATGACATAGTTTGCATAATTGTGCCCCACCTCAGAACATGTGGCCAGAAACATGCCCAATGGTACTCATTTGTGAATGCAAACTCTAGCACTATGTTACCAAGCTATACGAGGTCAAACATAATGTCAGCTGCTTGTCTGCCATAATTAGCCACATACCCACACACTCAGACCACCTTTTGGACTATACATATGGCTCTGGCATATTCCATGTTGTTGTGCAGGACCTGTGATGCAGTAGCCTGGACTGCATGGAAACACACATGTAGAAACTGTCAGGTCTTGTAGCCCATGCAGGTATCTCCCAAGGCCTGGGTAGCATTCTGCCATTGGCCAGAATGATACTGCAGTAAATGACAAAAGGATTGTATTCCACAATTGTCTAATGTACTGGTGTAAATCAAATGGTATCCAGTATCTCTCTGCCTGGGATAACATGGTTGACAGAGCATGATGCTTTGCCAGACAGGGCCTGCACCTGTCACCCCTTGGAATCTGGATACTGGCTAGGGCTCATGCTTCCCCTGTAGTGCCTTCATCATGCACAGTTCCAGTGAAAGTCCACTGCCGGTACAGAGACAGCCAAGCAATAAACTGCGGGTCTCGCTACTCGATATATTTCAGAAACTCAATATGGACTCACTTAAGTCAATCCTTAACATGGAGAACATAGTGACCGAGATATGGCTCAATGCTCTGGAGAGCACCCCTGCATGACCATGTTATAACACATACCTCACCTCTTGGCCATTATCCTTTATTGGAACACTCAGGCCACAGGTGTGTCCATATTCCTGAGGGATATTTACACCCCCACGCTGGTTGCATTTGCCTAACTTCAGATGCAGTATGCTGAGCAACTGCCTTTGTGCCAAAGTGGATTCCAAATTGCACCTTGCGACAGAAAACCCACCATGCCTCAGAATTTCCAACTGTCATATTGTGCTGTAATGGGGAATATTAGGTTTGAGACAGAAAACCATAATAATGGCTACTCTCAACTATCCCATTATGAACTGGGAAGACTCATGTACCAACACCTGTGCTCAATGCATGTTGGATTTCATCAACCCCAATGACCTGGATCACCATAGTCACACAAACAGGGCTAACAGTATGCTACCCATAGTAAGTCTCCAAAGCCAATGTTATGCTTCTTAAGAGTGAAGTGGTGACTGTCATGGCACCCATGCAGACGGACAATGCATGTGCAAATGCTGAATCCTACACAAATGCACTTTAAGCACTCACATAAGTGCAGTGATTGTGCCATTGAAACAGAACCAAGTTTCAACCAAACACAAACAGGAAGGCAAACTGGTGGTACCCTGCCTTAAACTGTACCACATAAAGTAGTAACTGTTGCAAGAGTGAACACACATGAGTGGAGGTGATCCCTCGTCAGCCTCAGTAAGATGCGGATACACCATATAAAACCACACAAAGCTACTGTGAAACTAATCAGCCACATATTATGTGGCCAACCACAGAGCATTCTATAGCTATGTCATGAATCGTAATGGCAACAACAAGACCTGCCGTACTTCACAGCATTATGGCATGAGAGGTACTGCACCTACAGAAATAGCACCTGTTCGTTCAGATAGGGTCTTGGATAACCTAACCCAACACTCACCTCCCCAACAGGTACACATATTTATATATCCATGTACACTACAGAGCCCCCATAATAACAACTATGCAGGTACAAGCTGCACTCTCTAAAGCCATACATACAGCTTGAATGGGACCTGTCAACATCCCAAGGTGTATCTTACACAAATGTCAGAACAATTTGCTCTCCACATACACATCATGGTCAATCATAGCTTCATGTCAGGCTGTGTACACACTGAATGTTGCACAGCAACAGTTATCACACCCCACAAAGGGGGAGACACCACTGATAATGGGAAATAGTGTACTACTACCCTGCTGAGTCTGGTCTGTAAGGCCATGAACCTTGATCAACTTATTTGATGTAGTCAGTACAGATGTAGATGACAGTAAGGTTGATTCACACAGCATATCATGACCTTGCCAGGTCTTAGGACACCATCACCCATACTGTGTTCCAGCTACACTCAGTAAACTAGGCATATATTCATATGTCACATGAGTGGTTGGCAACTGGACTGCTGGCAGAACCAACACTACAGAAGGTGTCTGACTAATACATGCACATCAAACCAGTGCCAGCTACAGTAATACAGGGTTAATTCCTGGTACTCCCCCACATTTTTATCTATACTACACAGACTAACACAGAAGGCATCTGCCTATTGAAGCTTGCAAATTACTATGAACTAGGAGCAATAGTTGACTCAATGAGTGCTGCGGGCAACATACAGAAAGGCCTTTGTGGGTCAGATATGTGGTGTGTGATGTATGGCCACAATCTGACAGCTAAGTATTGCATTGTCATCCCCTATGTTATAAACCGTGGACCCATATGGTCAACATAATGGAAACTGTGTTTGTATGGGATGCAGCTGGACAGTAGTCTTTCCTTTGATAGTTACTTCACCACACCAGTAAGGTAGTCATAAGTGGCACCCCCTAATCATGACAGGGCACCAACCATGAATATAGAGATCATTGTTCAGCCATACTCAACACTCAATTTACCCATAATAGATCGCATATTTTCTTTAAGGGTTATTGACCATGTTCAGATGGCCTACACTGGCCTTCCCAATCCCTAGCTCCACTATGTAGCATGATGCCTACCCTGAATAAAGCCATGTCCAACACAGAGATGTTGGACGTGCTACACTTACACATCCTGATTCCAAATAAACACATATTTCATGGACATCTACCCTAGTACAAGGATCACAACATGCCTGACAGATCCCTGTCCCATACACGTTACATACTCCTGCTATACTATGCATCCCCGTCCAGCAAAGCTGCACATTGCCCCTCTTTGAGACATGGTGTGATTACCACATGGCAAATATATCAGTAACCCTGTGGATCAGTTCTGTGGCACTGCATGAAGTGGCCACTGTAACTTAACTGTCTGTTGGCTACAGCTAGGTAACATTTCAGCCTAGGCTCATAAATGGCCCAGGGCATATAGCCTACTAGTTTGCTATGACCATACATGCTATAGTTAATATCCAACCCTGCAAATGCCATCAAGCTAGCCATTGTCCCATGTGTTTCACATGTGCAACACAGGTAATACATGGCAGGATGCTAAACTGCTGTACAGTGCCATGTAGATGTATATGGCAAAACACATGCATGTAAAACTTTCCATGAGCAAGACTTCAGGGTCACAGGTCATGTCCCTTAAGGCTGTGTATGACTATATATGTGACATATACACAACATTAAGGTCTATTGTATTAATGTGAACACATCCAGGCATGTGCTGACAGGTAAAGACACCAGTACAGGCAAACAGACATGCCCACATCAAGACAACATCCACATGGAGTATGAGCAATGTCTTCACTTGACACACACATATATGGTGATGACATCTAATCACCAGTATGTGTCAAATGTGTGTGAGTTAAACATGTCAGTGGTGTTAGTGTCATGTAGATTTGCAAAGACATATTTGTAATCTTAATAAATGTGATACACATGTATGTTCAGCTGTACTTCTGTACTTCTCTGTGAGTTACTGTGACCTGTCTCCATCATTATGTCTTCCAGGTACGCCACTTGCCAGGCTTGGAGGATGATGTCCTCATTCCATACCTCCTCGACAACCATGTAACACTCTTCAGCCATGTGACACAGGATGCACAGCAGCGTTTTGCCCAGTGGGAGGAACTGCGCAGGAGGGTAAATGATGTTAGCGGCCACAATGACACCTATTAGCAGGTGCACCATCACTGCACCGACATCATTAGATGGGTGAAACAGCGTGCAAATGCAATCGCCAGGGAACAAAGTGCAACAGGTGGGGGTCCACTCACCCAGCCCTCACTCACACATACCAAGGAGCTACTGGACAACCTGGGGACAACTGCAGAACTCCATCCACAAGCTTTAGCTGGTATTGTGGAGCTTGGTGTCTTACAACCACTAAGCCTGGAGTTGCCTGGTAAGGCACTACTGCCCATATAACACAACTATATTTCATATAGTTACGTGTTACTGTACAATATGTAATATAACATCATATGCAAGGCATGTATGCACACATGCCACATACCATAGTTTGCTACTCTATGTATGCACAGATGTGCATAGTCCATAGTATAGTCTATTGTACTGGCTTATGCGCTAACATGCACATTGCACCCAGTAGCTATCACACACATGTGGATAATGATCTTACTGCTGTAACACTCCTATTTAGGTACCTCTGGCATTTCACAGTGACAGTAGCCTGTTGCAGGTGAGATTGTTATTATTTATCAGGCTCGATAATCACAGATCATATTAATTGCATGCTATCTGCCATGTGGCCATTTAACACACGTACACATAATGTATGGTGGCCCTGTTAATATATACAGGTCAGATCTGCAATGCATCACAGTGGTTACCCATGTGGAATAATTGAACACTATATAAAACACCTACACTAAACCTTACAAACTGCCATTGCCAGATGTGTGGACATCTGTGAATACAATGGTGGAGGTGTGGCTCACTGTAGGGACATGTACTACAGATCAGCATTACACATGTGGGGAATACAAACAGTACTATACAGAGAGCATATGTGTGCACACACTCTAAATGTTTTGGAGCTGGAGTATGACCAGCCCACAGGATTCACCCTTGTGGATTATACCCTTGCTATGAATGTCACACAATGTCATATGCTATCTGACATGTCCATGACATTTAGTGGGCTGACTGCAACACTGCTTAACTATCCTGCAAAACATGATAACTCATATCCTAAACATACCACTCTTTGTCTGCATAACCCAGTCCTCAGTGGAGCATATGACATCTATGGGTGTATGTCATATGGGACAACACTGACGTGAAATAGATGCCAATTACAACCATTGGACAAAACATGTTTACACATGGCCATGGAGGATGGCCAGAGACATGAAACAACACACACAGTAGGAGTGATGTACATTGTGTGTACACCCTGTTGTACATTGGCCCGACACAATACAACTATGGCCTTTGTATAATGATTATATTGCAGATGTGAAACACTAAACATCATACAGGCCTGTGCACAGCTTGTGTAGGCATGACATCAAACCACCACATAACATCATGAGCGTGTCACGACATGAAAGCATTTACCTATACAGTATCCAAATACATACATGTGTTGCACAACATACACATACAACCACATCAGGCCACAGATACAGTACATTCACCTTGCTGGTGTCAGACATCACTGTCATGCTTGCTCCTCATGTGTGTGAGGTACACAGATGGCATGTGGGACATGGAGTACTGTTAATTTAGCCATGTCTGGGCATAGTTGCCAGGCATCAGCAATATGGTTACAGATGTGCAGGGGTGTCATCTGTATACCCTTCAGTGACCTGCGTCACACATTCCACAGTAGGGTTTAGTGTGTATACACCTCAGTAACTTGGGTCACATTCCACATTAGATATGTATTGTATCTGAACACAGTCATGGCTATGAACTGTGTCTGTAACTTACACTGTATAGCAATAGTGAAACCACATGATGCCCTGCAATGGCTTTGCACATCAGCTCAATGTGCAGTATGTCACTGTATATCTGTAGGGCGGACTGACAACATTGCGTCAGCCGAAGGTCCATGTTAGTATAACAAGTCCTTGCATTGGGACACCATTACCTCACTCTATATTTGAAAGGACACCATTGTGTTAAACATGTATGCATGTTATTGAACATGTCAGCAGAAGACATGTCACACTACATGTGATTGGCAAGGACATATGCCACACATCAGGCTGGTGTACTGTTAACCAGTGCTGGTCTGTGGCACCATTACAAAGTAGGGACAACCATGTCAAACGTGTGTACAGCCACATGCACATTGTCTGTAGACTCAGGGGTAAGCAGAATAATGTTGAACAGACATGCACTGCTTTGTGGGAGATATGCAAGCTAGGGCTCAGGCAAACATAGTATTCACTCAACATACCCTTCTGCTCATGTCCTCCTCACACATAGGGGCAGTGGCCAACACAAAGCATTTGTGGCAGATGTACAAAGGTCAGCAATGGTCTGTTATGTGGGGTATGTTGCACAGTACATGGCAGTGTGGTGCAACGGTGCATAGTGCATGCATTGTGTTGCAGGTTTGGGGCATAACCTATTAACACAAATGGTGCAACACAAGGATGTATGCTAACTACTACTATAATTGTGTAAGGTGCATGCTTTCTGCTATAACACATGCATGCTGTTGTGTGCTACTCAGGGATGTATAACTACCACTATAAATGTCTAAGCTGAATGCCTTCTGCTATATCCCATGCATGTGGCATGCCATTGGGTGTCATAGCATGTGTCTCTGTCTGTGTCTGTGTGTGTGTGTCAGTGTATGTGTCTGTGTTTGTGTGTCTGTCTGTGTCTGTCTGTGTCTATCTGTGTGTATACTGTGCTGTATAACTTGTAATGTACAGTTCTTGTCTGCCCCTCACAGGTGTTGATGTAGGTGCATTGCCCTCCTGCAGTCCACCTGATGTTAGTGTCCCCACAGACTCTAGCAGTGATGATAAAAGTATGATTGAGGCACAGGCACAGTTGTCAGGGGCTGAAACTGTGCCATTGGTTCCCATTCCACCTGCATCCCCCTCATCCCCAGCCACAGATCTCATGCCTACACATACCACATCACCAGTGGCCATAGAGGAAGGACAGTTGGTGGGTGGTAGCATGGAACAGGAAAGTGTGGAGACTATGGAAGGTGTGCCTGCACACCATGATCCCAGCCAACTGACTGGTGATGTCCCACACAGGCATGTGCCCAGTGCTGCTCGTAGGAGGACCTCTGACCAACATGCCTCTGCAAGACATAGCAGATCAGCTGGTTTCACCATATGCATGTTTCAGGCTGTTGTGGAGGCACAGGCATGTGCTGAATGGCACAACAGAGAAGGTCTGAGGCTTCAGAGGGCTGCTGTCTGTTCTTTAACTGACAACATCCAGGCAATTGCAAATGCTCATCATCATCTTGCAGATGTTTTGGATAGACAATTGGGTGACATGGTGGGAGTCCTTGACCATGGCATGTCTATCCTCGAGCGTGGAATGTCTATGCTGGAACATCTGGTGGGAGTGAGGCGTCGGACATGTGGTCATAGCCCAGCTACATCACCTGTTGAAGGTCTACGTGAACATGCTACTTCATATGCCCGATCCCATAGAGGCGGTAGCAGCAGCATTGCAGCTGGTGCTGTGCTGTCCACACCAGGACACAGCAGGCCACGTTTACGTGGTCCTGAATGGTCCCAACAGGGACACGGTTCCAGTGGACATGTATTATCAGTACCCAATCTGGACCTCTGCCTGGTAGTGCCCGTGCAACCCCTGGCAGGCGCAGGTCACGTGGCCATACCCGGACACCATGAACTGTGAAATCTGCCCTGTACAGTCTGCAGCTGTCAATAAAACCCCTGTGTAGGCCAGCCACATGCCAGACCTGTGTGCATACATACACGCACACACCAGAAACAAATGTAGGGCACCTCAACACACACACACATAATATCCACACACACTCAATGAGATCAAAGGCCCTAACCCACACACATGATGTCATCCAATGGTGCAGACTAGGCCTCTGGCAAACATTATCACCCTGTGCATATGATGATATGATATGATGCCTGTGCCGCATCACTGTCATCCACATCATCGGTGCAGGGACATGCTCATATCGTCTGATGCACAGGATTAACATACTAGGAAGACAATTGTAGATTACAATTGTTGAGTGGTGTTTACAGGCAGCAGACATACCATGTACTACAGTTTTAGAATGCATTTTGTACTTTCAACAGTATGTATCATGTGTAACAACAGTAACTTCTTGTTTATCTTGATGTTCTGCCTTCCTCTTTCAGGTGTAATCACATGTGCCGGGGGATGTCAGTGTTTGCAGTTAGTGTCCAATATGTAAATGTAGACTACGCACAGGTCTGTATGACAATACCTGCATGCACTTTGTAGCTTCCACATCACAGTTATAATCTCCCAAGTTTCAAACATGTTTACTGATCTAATGATCCAAGAGCATGATAGCTGTGTAGTAAGCTACTGTGGCCAGAGCCGTCACATCTATAGTGGGTGACATCACAGGTATAGTTACCTGGAGCGGGGAGGAGGTAAAAGAGTGGTTTAGCAGATGATAAGGGTAAAGGCGAGTGGAAAAGGTGGTTTCTCATTGGGAAGCAGTAATACCCGCTCTCATGGCAGGATGCATACAGATACCCACACTCAGGGATTCACAGACACAGTAACACACCCACACACTCAGGGATTCACAGACACAGTAACACACACTCTGACACACACACACACACACACACACACACACACACACACACACACACACACACACACACACACACACACACACACACAGTTGCCAGTGTTGGGATGAAAACCCCTGCCTATGTGCAAATCATTATAGTGCTACACAATTACAAGATGCACCACAGAGATTACACATGTACAGGTAGTCTGAATGGCCTATGATTGAGGACATCAACAGTTATACTAGATTGTGGTGAGCATATGTGGAATGGGGGGGGGGGTTCATCCGTAGACTATGTAACAACAAGCCTCACCCCAGGGCGTACATATTTACAGGCAGTTAGAATGCCCTTCTAAGATTGATGACATCAACAGGGATACTAAATTGCAATGAGTGGATGGGGGGAGGGGGTCTTATCATTTCACTATGGTAAAATACAGCATCACTCCAGGGACCGGACGACCATACATACACACACACACACACACACACACACACACACACACACACACACACACACACACACACACACACTGCGGCATTCACAAAGATATACACCTATGTCACACACATACAGACACTTGACATGTGTGTGATTCAAACACCTGCCTATGTCGTGATTTCTACACTTCACTCTGTAAAGATGTCTACAACAGTGTACAGGAGAGTGAAAAACATTTGGGATGTATTCCCCACCATACGTGACATATATGGACACACACACCCACATGTGCCAGTACTGTGAATCAAACACCTGCCTATATTATGATAGGTATTACAGAGTGACAGCACTATCGCATGCACTACAAAGTGTACTGACTCTTTCCTTTGCCAACTGTGCCAATATATGCACAATATATGCACAGGGGAGGTGTTACTGTTCCAGGTGTCAAGAGGTTTGCCTTCAGTGTCACCCTTACTGCATTCTACATTGTGTGTCCTCCCCTTCATTTAACAAAACCATAGCTTAGCAGTTACACAGGTTATTGTAGGAATGGTTATAACACACCTGTGAGCTGTCCACAGTAATCATTCATCTGCAAAGTAGCCCCACCACTTAGTAGTTATGTCCAAACATCTGTCCATACCTAAAGTACATTTTACTGTACTTTGAGCATATCACCATATACAGTTGGCAATGTTGAAGCTGCATTGCAACTGCATGATGTACTAAGACAGTAGTCACCTTGAAACATCAGACACTGCACACGCATGGATTCTAAACACACATCAATACATGTACACATATGCAGTCTCCATCAGTAAGTGGACTAGCAGGTCAAGAGGATACATTCCACACCTTCCCCACACCATGTGTGAAACCTAGCTGAGCATTGCACCATAATGGATGTTGTATTCATGTACTGGTAGGACACACAACCACCTTCACTGAGTAGCCAAGTGTACATTTATGCCAACAGCACATCAACAAGACACACACACACACGCACACACACGCACACACACACACACACACACACACACACACACACACACACACACACACACACACACACACACACACACACACATCAATATTCCATGTCATGATCCCACAAACTGTTAGTTGACAGTTCCACTGTGAAGCCAGGACACTGTAATGGTCAACAGTGAGCACATCATATGTTCCACACACACATCATATTTGCCACACACACCTCATCATTACTTGAAGAGTGCCAGCAATGTGCTCTGTTTGAGCTAGACATTATACTTATTCAAGCATGTGCGAGGTCTGTGGCTTGTAAATATCTCACCCCAGCACGTTCTGTCTATTGTGGTAATAAGGTTAATGTCCAGACAGCACACAGCATGCATGGCTTGCAATTGTTGACATGGGGTATATGTAGTAGCTGTGGGCACACATGGCTGTACATGTCATGGACATATCACCTGTAACTACAAAGGAACATACAGAGCACAACTGTATTCCCCTGAGTCTGTCAATGCAGGCTATGTGTGTAGGTCCTATGATCCTGTTATTTGTGTATGCTTGTAGGTATTGCATTAGGTGGACATGTCTAATGAAATACATGCCACATGGGTTGTTGTATGATATGATAGGTGTCACGGGTGATCAGTAGAGAGGGAATATTACCTCTGTCAACATAGTTATCAAACCATATGTACTGTTAGCATTCAGCAGCCATGGACCTATCTTCCATGTGCATGTGTGTAATGAATGTAGCCACCTGTATCTACAAAGGACAACAACAGCAATGGTATTCTCATTTATGTTGTATGAGTGTGGGATGTACATATCCAGGGCAGGTACATCTAGGTCATATTCAACCATGAGGGTGTTGTTTACTGGTGTACAGCAACAGTCAACTGTGTTAATGCTGACAACATCCGAGAGACCATGGTATGTGCACAACTGACCTGGTTACAAACAGTGGTATTATCGCATTGCATAACACATTATGCATCTGTGTCAGTACATGGGTCCTTTGCACAGTTGATGTAGGGCTAGGTACAGCCCACCAGTCGAAGGTTATTTGGTGTTCTACCATACTATTTCATACCACATGTATGGATGTGTGTTGGTAGTCTGAGGACATGGTGGTGGATGTATATGAGGATACTACATAGAATGCAGCTTTTGCCACTGTCACCTGTACCTGACACATCTGTGATGAATTATGTTGGAGTAGTGGTCTTTACTTGTGAGTAGCCTTTATGAATATGTGGACACCACCACCTGGAGTTGGCTGTACCAGTGTCATGGCCCACATGTCTGGATCTCAGGTATATGGTGGTAGTGCTATTGTGCACTACAGAGCCTTCAGCCAGGTGTTCCTCACTGCACAGATGTCAGTATTCCCCACTGTAGGGTCTACATTGAGCAAATGGATTACAAAAGCCACACATCTAGCACTGGTTAGCATAAGCATCCAATGCAATTGTTTTGTAGGTGCCAGGATGTTACCTCTGTGTTTAACACTGGTGCCTTGGAATGCCACTATATGGGTAAATGCATCCTAGGTATTATCCACACTCCCTTGAATCATAGATGCATGTGCTCTGTGACAAAGGCATGTCTTCTTTCGGTCATGACATCCCAGAATTACAGACACTGGACAACATCATAATTACAGCAGGACATTGGCTCATTGTTTTGGTCAAGCAGTTGCCACTCGTACCATGGCATCATTGTGAGTGGCAGTATTGTGCTTTGGATCAAAAGCAGACATTGTGTAGATGACCAATGCCAGATATGCTTAGTGGTGTGGTCCTGCTAATAATGTCAACTACTAACACAGCCGGGAGTGGTCATCTTGACACCTGCACCTCAGTACGATTAGACAATGGGGCTCACATATTATGCTTGCACATGCCACTGTTCCAAGTATAATGCCACTGTCCACAACCTGATATCAATGTATGCCTGTCAGGGCAGCAATGTGTGTAACACATGCTGTGGTTAGCATCCATCTGTGTGTCCAGTTAACCTATTGTCTGTCACTTCCACACATGCATAATTGTGTATACTTCACATACATATGGCAGTACTTCATGTACATGTATGCATGTGTATCACACAGCACAGACACAGATATATCATTAACGGGCCACATACAGGCATCTGGTAGTAAACATGTATGATGCACATAGATACTGACAGTTAAGATGTACATAGCTGTAAACTTGTGTGTTTAAATAGGTGTCCATTACAACGTGTTCTGTACATCTACGTGTATGAGCATGCACACTGTGGCCTTCTGTGGTTAGAATCGGAGTGCATCTCAAACAGCCCTGTGCTACTAAGTGTATGAGCGTACCCACTGCCACCTTGTGTAATTTGTCAGTGCATCCAAACAAGCTCTTTGTTTCTAAGTGTATGAGCATGCCCAGGATAACCTTGTGTAGTTGTAGTCACAGTGCATCCCAAACGGCCCTGTGTTACTAAGTGTATGAGCATACCCACTGTGACCTGGTATAATTGGAGTCAATGCATCCAAACAAGTCCTGTGATTCTATGTTTATGAGCATGAACACTGTAACCCTGTATAGTGATAGTAGTTGTCCATTCCACAGATGGTCGCACTCCAGTACAGGGCTTGTTGTGCGACAACTATACATCTCAGGCCTACCTATGTCTTACCTGCAGATGATGTGTTGTGTTTGTGCATACAGGTTGTAATGGACTCCTACTTTAAACACACAGGTTTACAGCTATGTACATCTTAACTGTCAGTATCCCTGTTGATTTCCTCAATCTTAGAAAGGCATTCTGACTGCCATGAAATGCGTAATCTCTGTGTCGTGTCTCGTAACCGCATAGTACTGTAATAGTGATCTGTAGATAGGCAGGTGTTCTGATCCCACCACTGGCAAGTGTGTGTGTGTCAGCAAATGGCTGAGTGTGGTTGTGTGTGTGTATTTGTGTCTGCATCCTGCAATGACAGTGGGTTTTACTGCTTTCCAAAGAGAAACTGCCTTTTGCACTGGCCTTTATCCTTGTCATCTTCTAAACCACCCTTTTTCCCCCTCCCCACTACAATTAATCAGTCCTGTGATGTTACCCAGCTCAGAAGCAGAATCAGAGTAAGTGTAATTGTATGGGTTCTGTGGCACATACCCCAACTGCATACCACTCTACTAGTTACCTTTATATAGGCAAGACTTGTAAGCACAATACTGACAAGTGTGTGTGTTTGTGTGTGTGTGTGTGTGTGTGTGTGTGTGTGTGTGTGACTACCCTGTATCCAGGCATACACGTGTTGTCTTTTAACATGCTGCACACCATGATAGTCATTTGTGGTGAGTGGAATCTACAAATTATTACATAGTTAGGAATAGAAAAGAATAGACAGTCAAGAACGACTATTGTTGGGTATGTTATTTTCCTGTGCCACTGTCAACCAGTGACACAGATGTGGTCCTCAGGGTGTATGTCCATACCCATCATTCCCCCACCCAAACTGCACAATACCCGGGGTACTTTTCCTTAGCCATCATTCCCCACCCCAAACTCCACATACACAACAACCATCCCTTCTCTGGTGAACTGATTAAGATTTAAATGTTATAAAACAAGAGTTGCCTCTGTTTTGTGTACACATCAATTCCTTTGGAACCATTCTGTGTCACAAAGGGTGTTCAGACATGTTTATATATGTATATATATATATATATATATATATATATATATATATATATATATATATATATATATCTGTGTGTGTGTGTGTGTGTGTGTGTGTGTGTGTGTGTATATATATATATATATATATATATATATATATATATATATATATATATACACACACATCCCATAAGTGCATATATGTATTTAGTATTTAGTTATAACAGTTGTACATATGTAGACTTATCTATGTTGTTTCACAGAGTACAGTACATAGTACATTCAAGGGTACTGTACATATGTACACAAAGTGACTGTCCCATTTGTTTTCAGTATTGTGGAATACCTGTAGTAAAATGAGTATTATAAAAACCATGAAACATGTACACAACCCAGATGGCTTAGTGGTAAGTCCAGTGACCTTGGTGTGCATGCTCCAGGGTTCAAGACCTGCAAGGGCTGTTGATAATGGCATTTAGGACTGAATAACACACTTTTTGGCAGGTGTAAATGTGTTTTCACAACAGTAAGCAGCGGTACACACAGGTAAAAGACATGTACAACTCACAGTACACTTGAAATGCCCTTCTTTGGCAATCCTGCTGATGTCACCCACCTAGACATACACCTCTGGGACTGCCGTAACCCAATAATTTCTGTAGCGCGTTCTGTAACTGTGTACTACTGTAGTGTGATAAACTAGTTTGGTAGGTGTTCTAATCCAAGACTTGCCAACTGTGTGTGTCTATCTGCTTGAGAAGGGAACAATGCTTTTTAGAGTATGTACACTCCTTACAATTCACATACTCAACTCTGGCAAGGGTGCTGATGTCAACCACCTAGAAATACACCTCTGGGAGTGCTGTAACCTAGTAATTTCTTTAGTGCATCCTGTAACTGCTTAATGCTGTAGTGTGATAAACTAGTTTGGTAGGTGTTCTAATTCCAGACTTCCCAACTGTGTGTATGTCTGTCTGCCTAAGAGGGGAACACTGCTTTTTAGAGTATGCACACTCCTTACAATTCGCATACTCATCTTTGGCAAGGGTGTTGATGTCACCCACCTAGAAATACACTTCTGGGACTGCCGTAACCCAGTAATTTTTGTAGCGTGTCCTGTAACTATGTAATGCTGTAGTGTGATAAACTTGTTTGGTAGGTGTTCTAATCCCAGACTTGCCAAGTGTGTGTGTGTGTGTGTTTGTGTGTGTGTGTGTGTGTGTCTGTCTATCTGTCTGTTTGCCTGAGAAGGGAACAATGCTTTTTAGAGTATGCACACTCCTGACAATTCACATACTCAACTTTGGCAAGGGTGCTGATGTCACCCACCTAGAAATACACCTCTGGGACCGCTGTAATCTAATAATCTCTGTACCGCATCAGGTAACTGCGTACTGCTGGAGTGTGGTTTAGAATTGTGGTAGGGTTCCATCCACAACCATGGCAGTTATGTGTTTTCTGTGTGTTTCAATGTCTCTGTAGGGAGCAATGCATTATAGTCTATTCACTCACAGGACATTTACAATGCCCTACGTTGATGATCCTGCTGATGTCATTCCTTGTCAACTACACCTCTGTGGAACACATTCCCTAGTAATTCTTGTGGTGCGTCCTATAACAGCTCCATGTAGTAGTGTGATATAACTCTTGATCATGGGTTCTATACCCACATGTGTCAGTTGTGGATGTGCTGTGTGTATCTCACTGTCTGTTTTGTGAGCAGTGCATTTTGGGCTACTCACAAGAAATTCAAATTGCCCTACTTTGGTAACCCTGCTGATGTCATTCCTTGTGAAATACACCTTTGGGGATGGAGTAGCCTCGTAATCTCCATAGTGCATGCTATAACTGCATAATGCTGTAGTGTGATAAACTAGTTAGGTAGGAGTTCTATTCCAAGACGTGGCAGGTGTGTGTCTGTTTGACAATCAGCGCCTGTGTGCAGGTGGCTGTTAGTATCTAACCACTGGACATGTTGAGGATTGTTTTTTGTGGTTTTCCTATATGGTGGCAATATTATATGTCACAATGTCCACCTCATGAGGATTACAGATTTCAATCAGCCAAGAAACTGTGTTGGCAAGCCATACCCCTACATCTGGCAAACGGCCTGTTGAAAAAAGTAAGCACCCCTACTATTACCCAGAATACAGTCTGAACCCATGTGTCATACACAAACACACTTGCCTAGAAAATCCCGCTATGTTGCTATTACCCTGCACATTGTTGACAGATAGTAGGCATGTGGTGAATACAGTGGGCTGCAGAGGGCATAGCACCTTATCCACCAGTACAATAGGCACATAATTGCGGACAATGCGCCTTCGCTATGTTCGCCACTGGACACCTGCAACATATGTGGTGCCATCAAATGTGATCCACAAAGGACATACAATGTCTCACACACATGCCCTGTATAGACAGATGCCACTGACACCAGGGAATACCTGTATCATGCTATCAATGCAGGTGTGGGTCAACCTGCTGTCTATTAACAGCTCTTGCCACACCAGGCCAGGATTAGCACATCTGATGATAACAGTCTGTGTACACAACATGTGCTAGGCAAACCAGGTACACTTAAACATGTCACTGTACATTAATGTGGGATGTGCACATCCCAGGCAATGTCCATGTCAGTGACTATCAAACACAGACATGGCATGTATTGCAAAGCAATGGCCACACACAATGGTAACCAGGATGACAGGACAGTTAATACAATACACATTTGTGTGGGACATTGCAGACACTACACCTATGAACTACACTGCAGACTATTGTCAGGTGGCCTGATGCCAAGGATTACCCCTCACTCAGCCTTGTACAGCCATCTTGCACAGCCAACCACTACACACCCATGATGCAATGCACACATGCATGTCAGTACTGGCACCTTGTGTCTGCATGTGGGGTATGATGCTCCCAACCACAGTCACACCCAGTATAACTCCCACTGGCATACTGACTGATGTCAGACATGTTCACATGCCCTAGCCCATAGAACCTCAGGATAATCCCTGTGGTGCATGTAATACCTGTGCATTACTGTAGTGTGGCAAACTAAGTAGTTAGGAAGTGTATTTGTGAGCCTGCCAAAGTGTGCCAATGTGTCTGAGTCCCTTAGAGAGTGTGGTTGTGTTGACAATGACATCTGCTCATGTGGACGGCCATGTGTGCTACACCTAATGTATGTCTACTATATCTCTGTTGCAGATGTCGCTCACCAGCACACATATATATTCCTACAGCACACCAACATGTTAGCTATGTGGCACATGGAGTAACTGCATGTACTTGTATTAGTAATGGCTACTCAGTCAGGGATTTGAACCCCTGTACTGGTAGGTGTGTGACAGATGATGCTTAGGTTTTAGTCTCCCAGCCCTTCTCTGATGTACTTTGCCTCTGTCTGTCCCTCACACAGACTCTCTGGTGGATGTGGAGATGTACACCTGCTCAGCAGCAGCTTGTGTTTTGTAAGTGATGGTCATGATCAGGTGATGGCCCCTCACTTATGTCATATACCGACCCTGTATGCTGTCTTGTCTAACATTCTACCCAACCTATCCTCTATGAGCATACCTACTCTCCTTCCCCAACATCCCATTCTCACCTTATGAAAATGGAAACAAAAGGCCGATCTGTTCCCAGAACAACTTTCGCCCCATACATAGCTGTCCATTTCACACACGTATCCACTGGACACATGTAACCTTTGTAACTTGCATCACAACATACTACTGTTGTCCTCACCCCTCTATCAGGCACACGATTCTGGTATGCACATGCCTCCTAAAGGTTCCAGGTACACGTGACGCAGACAATCCCATTGTACACACGACATTACCGGTCCCTCTATGGTTACCCCATTTAACTTTTTAATGATGATGTTGTACACAGCACCTTGCAAGAGTACTGTTCTCACATAATGATTGGACAGGTCCTGTTTTGTTACTGTAAATGAAATGCTCAAAGTAATGTCTTTAATGTTTGCGTGTATTAATGACACATGTCTGTCTGAGGGAGTCCTGATATTACATAGGACAACACCACTACATAATACAGGAGTTGCTGGTGTTTCCCTTTTCATTCCTTTTTACTGCTTTGATGTCACATGGTATGTTCTTGATATATCTATATATATCTATATCTATGTATGTATATATATCTGGACATAAACACACACACACACATCTACATAATGGAATACATTTCCTATATTGCTGAATGACTGTGCTGGATGCTATGTTTGTGATAACATCCGATGTCAGTATATCTGTCATTGCTTAGTGGTAAATCACATTGACTGTGGTGTGCAGGGTCCTGGTTTCGACCCTTGCAGAGGCTGTTTATTTTGTTGCTGGGCAGAACAAGGGCCATTGGATACAGAGTGATGAAGGCACTTTTAAGCAGTTGTGAGCGGGTGTGCGCGGGTTTTTGCGATGGTAAGCAGTAGTTACTTTTGGTTACAGTTCCTTACACTAAGTTACCTTCTTGATTGCTTAACCCGTGTAGGCAGTGCTTGCCCCCATGCAAACAGGCTGTAACCCACTCACTGCTGCTTAAAAATGCTTACTCCCACTTACATCCACGCTAATTTCTTTAAAAGAAAAGAAAAAAGGGGTGATAGGAAAGTGGTGAAAAAGGGGCACAAAGAGGGAAAGACAGTAGGTGAGGTAGCTAGGGATGTGCAGGAAGGGTTAAGGGAAGGTCCATAGCTGTCCATTTCTTCCACAGCAATGGCTGTGCATATGCAATAAATTTGGCGGTACATTTGGACACTCACAACCCTGAGAGAGGGGTGAGGACAACAACAGTATGTTGTGATGCCAATTAGAAATGTTTACATGTGTCCAGTGGACACATGTGCGAAATGGACAGCTATGTATGGGGCGTGCTTTTTTTGCGGGAACAGATTGCCCTTATTTTCTTTTACTTTTAGGTGAGAGTGGGATGTTGGGGAAGGAGCTCAGGTATGATCAGGGAGGTTAGGTTGGGTAGGATGACAGACAAGACAAACAAGATGCATACAAGGGCAATATATGACACATGTGGGGGGGATACCTTGGACGGGGAGAGGTGTTTGTAAGTAGCAAGCCCATGAGCCCACAAATGGATACAGTGGAACTGAGGTCCCCACCCATGGGCAGTCACCACTGCACCTTCACAGCCCAGAAGGTGGCTGTGCTGGGGGCTGTGTAGGAGGGGCAGGCTCACTCTCTAGTTGTGCCACTTGGCCCTCAAGCTGGCATAGGCAGTCTTGAATCTCCCTGTCAAGCTCCCTATGCACCATGGCCCGGACTGTACCATGGGTGACAGGTTCCTGTCCACTTCCGCTCCCAGGCGAGGGCCGAGCCCCATCCCCTGCAGCAGTTCCACCAGAAGGTGGTGCAGTGCCAATGGACAAGGAGGTCCCAGGCTGGGCCCCAGATGTGCTGGTGCCCGGTGCCATGGCCAGCTGAAGTGGTACAGGTGGGTCCGCTGGGACCAGCCTTCCCATATGAGCTATGTTGTAGCATGTTTAAGGCAGATATGGGTTAGTAATAGTCAACAGCATTCACAATTTGTTATAACAGCATGCATAGGTATTCCCATTACCCAGGGCACCAGATATAAAATAGTTGTAGAAGAGGCAGAACACATGCATATATGGGAAACAGTGGCCATTACAACAACATGCAGGTTTCATTGATGGCAACAGGACACCAATACGGGAATATTTTAACATGGTACATGCATAGAAACAGATGTTTTATAAACCAATAAGACATATGTCCCAACAAAGGTTAGGAGTGTAGACATACCAAATGAGTTGTGTAAATTGGTTATTTTTGCACATATGGTTGGGGTGAGAGAGAGAGAGAGAGAGTTCAATTAACAACTATTAAATCATTGTAGGTTACACAACATTCATAGTCACTGCAGTGGTCTGTCCCTTGCATGTATTATTACACTACCCAATGACGTTATATTGTACAATGGTATGTTTGTAGATTAGTATGTACAGGAGCTGTGTCTTACATACAGGCTTGACAAGATGCAGGTGTAATGCAACATGTTTGGAGACTGCTGACTGCTGTCATACACTTTAGGTGAGATGCTGGGATGACAGGTATGTTTGCATGTACATTCTCTGACTATGTACAAGTCTGATTATCAGTTATATGTTATTTACAGCTGCCTACATTTCTTGGATCATCACACTAATTTGTCAAGGGAACAGGGCAAAAGGCAGGTGATGTGGGCCATTTATCAGGACATACTAGGCAGATTGGAACAGTTGAGGGGAATGATATGCATGCCACTTTCTATTTGAGCATTCTAGCATAATCTGTACAGTTGTTAAGTGTATATATATATATATATATATATATATATATATATATATATATATATATATATATATATATATGCATACAGCTTTCTCTCTGAACATTCTAACAAACTGTGTGCAGTTGTGTGGAATGATTATGCATACAATTCACTGGCGCTTCTGGGATCCAAAGCCCTGCTGTGTGTGTGACAAAAGCATTACAGTTAAAATCACTTCACACTATGCAAGCAAGCAATTGTGAGGCTTTACAATGTATTTAATCTAATATGACTGACCTGTTTGCACTTCCAACATTGTTATACAGCACTTCATACACATTGTATCTGCATAACACAGTGTGGGTAACACTGCTTACTACAACAGTACTATTTAATAACTGCAACAGTACAACAACATATGACTGCAGAGTAAACAGAAGCAATGCAGGGGTTACACCTTTATTCGCAGCATATTACACAAATCTGTATACTGGTGCAACACGTTTTGAGGCTCTTACATTTATTTGTTATGACAGTACATGCAGGCTATTTACTAACCTGCCTCGCAACACATCCTTTGCAGCCTAGCATCATAGGCTTGCTGGTTCGCAGCTCGCTCATCTGCAGCTATCAGAGAAGTACAGTGATATTTAGCCATACCTATCCATAGTATACACAAGCTAGGCAATTATTAACTATGTAGTGGAAGGAGTACTTAGTTCTGGGGCATTCTGCATCTGCCTTGCTTCCTGGATCCACTGTTCCAGGACATCCCCCCTCCACCGCTTCATGTCTGCATGGTGGTGCCTGACCTGCTCACCAGTCTGGGGGATACCTGTGGCACTAGTGAGGTCATGGGTGAGACTGTCCCAGGCCTCTGTTTTGTACTGTGAGCCCTGATACTGGCCCTGCAATAGGCTCCTGTCATGGTGCTTTACCAGGAGCAATACCATGAATTTGGACTCCTGGATGCCCCAGTGCTGCACTCTAAAGTGAGTGCCTTATCCCACTCCAGCCATTCTGCCTGCAGGGGGATGCTACAACCAGTTATGAGCCATATTCCCGCCTCTTCAGTTTAAGTAGGGACGGATTCCCGCACTTTTCCGTAATTGGCCGGTTTCGAAAAGGCTAAGCTATGTCTTATTCATTACAGGTTATATATGTGTCTGGTATTTGTCATTCATGTGTACATACACCATATGGGGTTCTCTAGACTTCATAACTTTATTACAGTGACACCTCAACTCTATGTTTACTGCAGTACTCCAATTCACATATATATGGTCTGTGGCAGGTTATAGAACATAACACTGTACATAAATTCAGTTCACATGTATGATTTGATTTCCCTGTGGTGAGGATTAGTTTGCTGATACCTCCTTTATATGCATTGCTATCATGGCGTAATGGTTAACTACTGTGACTGTAATATACAGGGTCCTGAGTTCTTCTAGCCTTGCAGAGGCTGTTCATTTTGTTGCTGGCCACAACAGGAGCTGTTGGGTACACAGTGATTAAGGCACTTTAAAGCAGTTGTGAGCGGGTTTGCGCGGAGCTAAGTAATGCTAACCTCTGGTTACAGTTTCTTACACTCAGTTAGCCACTGCATTGCTTCACCAGTGTGATACTCACATACCAGCAGCCAAACTGGCTTACACCTGCTTGGTCCCACACTTGCAAATGCACTGCATTTGGTGTTTGCATCTGACACTCACACCCCTGGGTGGGGGTGAGGACTACAATAATACCTTGTGATGCCTATTACATCGGCTTTCATGCCTACAGTGGGGTGTTGTGACCATGTGTTCGCAGATGTTGTGTAGTGGGTTATGCAACGACACATATGGTCATGCCATACTTAGCCATTTAAACTGGACAGTGCTGCGGTGGGACCCATATCGGGAATGGCTGCCCATTAGGCGTAAGCATGCCGGTCGACTGTACAGAATCTGCGGCCTGTCCAGAGTTTGCTTCATACTATTGGTGTGTTCCTCTTACAATCTGCACCGGTCTGGCAAATACCTGGGAACTGACACCATTAAATACAGACAAGTAATTGGGTTTAGGACCCCACATCCTTCAGCCGAGTCATGCTAATGCATACCTATTATTCTATCAGCTTTCTAAGGTTGTAAGTGGAATATGTGTTTTCTGTCCCTATTTGTTCCCCTAACGGTTTATGTTCTGTCCAGTGTTTTTACTCTTAGGGGTTGAGAGGTATGGGCGTAAGCTCTGCCCATTTCGGAATATTACTTACATCCCCGGGGCAGTCCTAATACAACTGCGCCAGCCAACACCTACACGCCTAGGCCCATAATTGCATACTCATAGCTCCCCCACCTGTCCCTCCTCTACAGCACTCATCCTTACTGTGGGAGCGGGTGGGGTCTAACCACACCACTACACACTGCCCACTCTCCACGTGGCAGGACCCATGTCGTATGTTATGTTGACCCATGGGTTATAAGGCTTGCACAACTTACTAGTCTGTGTACATCTACAGCCTGGTTTGATGAATCATTACAAGGACTGACTCTGATGATCAGTAATTTTTGGGTGTCCTACAAGGGACATTGACGTCTTTGTTTCAAGATTAGACCTGGCAGGTCTCTCCCACTGGTAGTACCCTGCTGGTGGTCTGGGAAGCAGTGGTGTGTTTACTTGTATCGTGTGTTTGTATGTTTTACCTGTCTAGGTGGGGGTGGTTGATGCTACGTGTTATGCGTTTGTTGATTGGATCCCTCATCCCCATTTGCACGGCCTGTAAACATATGTAATTCGTAACTGCTGTATCATATCCTAGCTATTTACATGTGTATATTTACACACAGACACACACACACACACACACACACACACACACACACACACACACACACACATATATATATATATATATATATATATATGTATATGTATATATATATATATATATATATATATATATATATATCTACATTACTATACACAGATATATCTGTATATGAATGCATACATGTATATATTTATATATTGCTATGTATATCTAACAACATATGGGTGTATGGGTGTCTGCATATGTATATATCTATATGTGGGTATGTATATGTATTCTGTCTCTGTATGTATACATTTGTACTACGGAGAGGGAGAGGTATATCTCCATTTCACTATGGGTAGATATGCAGACACATTCCTCTACATATATACATCTACATCTGGTTCTTCCATTCTCTGCCATGTAGATTAGACGTTGCAGCAGTGGGACTCGTAGCGGGTGTGGCTGCTCATTGGGTGACGCCGCTGCCCAGTGAACACTTTTGCTCACATCCCTGGGGCTGTCTGTATAAGCCCACATCAGCCAACACCTGCACACCTAGACCCATAACTAGCTACCCATAGTTCCCCCACCCACACCTCCTCTACTGCACCCATCCTTACTCTGGGTGCAGGTCGTATCCGAACACACAACTACACGCTGCCCACACTCCACTTCACAGGACCCATGTCGTACGTTGTCTCTACCCATGGGTCATCAGGCTTTTCCAACCTTGTATTCTGGGTATGTACACAGCCAAGCCAGAATGGTCATTGTATCAGCTTCCTTTTGTTATATGTCAATTTTGGGGTGTCCCGCAAGGGACGCTCCTGTGTGTTCCAAGATTAGATTTCACAGGTGCACTCTGCCCCCCCCCCCCAGGTTGTATCCTGCCTGTGGTCTGGGGAGCAGTGGACTATTTACATTGTTTGCGGGTTTGTGTGTACGTTTCCTCTGTCCGGCTGGGGGAGGTAGGTCATGCTACGTGTTACATGTTTCTTGCTTGGGCCCCTCACTTCCATTGGCATAGCCTGTGAACATATGTCATTCTTGTGTGCTGTTTCCTATCATAGCTGTATATCTGTGTATATCTACGCACACACACACACACACACACACACACATATATATATATATATATATATATATATATATATATATATATATATATATATATATATATATATATATATATATATATATATATATATATATATATATCTGTAGGGCAATGCATACCCCGATGCAAACACACTTAAACACACTTACTGGTGCTTATTTATGCTTAAACCTGCTTACTACTGCCTTATTCATTATGACACTGACACTTCGCTTCAGTTCACTTTTAGTTGTTATTATGCAGGTTATACAGCAGACAGATGTCAAAATATGTTCATATACAGATTACCAATGGAAAATGTTATTCGGAACGAAAATGTCTGTTCGTTAGGCAGATGCTCTAACCACTACACTATTGCTGTGCTGCTTCATTTGCTTATATACTTATATACTCATGACTCCTAGTTCCCCAAACACCCACCCCAACACTACACTAACACAGCAGTCATCCATTCTCCAGTTGGATACACAGTGTATCCACACCACTACACATTGGCTACTCCCTACTCCTGTAGACCCATCCCATGGGTTGACTCACTCCACGTATCCTCAGACATCCCAAACTTTTAGTCCACAAACATTGGTGAAATGAGTGACCAATAGGACACTATTCACAATTTTTGGGTTGTCCCACCTGGGACACACGTATTTATTTCAAGATTAGAGTCTATACTTCATTACATCATTACTCCCATTAACATGACACTACAATAAGTTAATAGGTATGACTATGTGGTAACGCACACGTTACACATGAGAGCTAATAATGTACGAGTTTGGCAAAATTATTTTACAAATAGGACCGGTTTAGTGATTGGCGTTGCAGTAGCAGGCATATCACAGGAATGATTCCATGTGAGACAAAGTCCTCACTATTGATTTTTTGAAAACAGCATTGACTTCGGACATTGTACACACTTCTGTGTGACTTTCTTCGTCCATTCCCTCTTATGCACAACCTATTATTCTATCTACTGTCGAGGTTTGTATGGGCACTTTCATGTTATTTATGTCTGCAAAAGAAATGAATGTGTTACATGGAATGTACTTCTACATATAGATGTATGCATGTATGTATGCATATGTACTTATAATGAACTTGCTGACCTCCACGAGGTGGTACAATTAGAACCAGGCCATCCAAGCCTGACATGCCTGGATCCATAATTTCATACCCATAGTTCCTCCACCCCACCCAAGTTTGGCATACACGCAAACCATCCATTTTCTGGTTGCTATCACACCCATGACACACCTTCACACATTGCCCTCTCCCCAGCGTTAGTGGCCCTACACGTATGTTGTTCCACCCCATGTATTCTCAGGCACTCCCACCATTTAGTCCTTGAACATACCTGCCCTTGCTTGTGTAATGGTCGGAGGTCCAACCATCCTAGCAATTTTTGGGTAGTCCCACCAGGGACTACCCTGTGATTGTTTGTAAAGTAGACTTAGCAGATCGGCAATGTTACTTCCACTGGTAGTATCCTGCCTGTGGTGCGAGTAGCAGTGCTCTGCTCACCCCTGCCCAGCCTGGTATGACATACACTGGCAGCACTAAATAATACTGGAGTTGCTGTTGATTCCCTTCTCATTCTTTTTGCATGCTTTATTGTTACGACGTTCATTCTTTATAGATACATATATATATATATATATATATATATATATATATATATATATATATATATATATATTTTATATATATGTACATACATCTACATAATTATATACATTTCCTATGCTGGGCACTGCTTACACCCATGCAAGCGCACTCAGACTTGCTTACTGGTACTTATATATGTTTACTACTACTTATTTGTGCTTACATCTGCTTACTAGTGGCTTATTCATTATGCCACTACCACTTTGATTGAATGACATTAGTTAAACATTCCATGTGGTACTCCAGTTCACATTTACATGTTATTATGTAAGTTATACAGCAAAACGACATTCCACATGAAAAATGATATGTGCTATAGTTGGGCTTGAACCGTGCATGCCTGTTCATTAGGCAGATGCTCTAACCACTACACTATTGACGTTAACATTGATTTTGCATGTTTTTCTCTATTTGGATGATTTTGATGTGTAAACTATGCTAAGCAGGGGGCAGCGATGCGCAAACACGCTGTGCTTCGCTTACACTTTCGATACTGAAGCAATACAAATGCAAAATAGGGACACGGGGAATCTAATTGTGAAAGTTCTAGGGATGGGGCTCAACGTTCCGTTACATGCTTGTGTGTTTACTTCTTTGATTTTATTTCAGTGTTCATGGACACTCTTGTATACTTAGCATACATTTCAGTATACACTGACAGTGAATTAATTGTTTACTATTAAAGGTGGGCTCTAATAGTAAGCATAGTAGGTTGTGCAACTGTGGGGGCATGTTTCCACCTCTCTGTAGAGCACTTAAACATGTCCCCTGCACTTGCACACATTTCCTGTGCACGTCGAGGGTGCGGCAGCGTGCTCTCATAAATATTCATATGGGGTTGCTGCACCATCTGTAATGAGGATGCTCGGCGCAAGGCTAAAACCGTCCTTGCGCTGAGCTTCATGAATCCTGGGGTAAATGTTTTACCACTTTGAAAGCTATAAACACTTAATGTTCTACTCTACTCATAGTACCTGGAATTTTAGGAGCTCCAATGAACTATAAGATACGTAGAAAATTGAAAAAATATTGGAGCATGAAGTGCTTTACAGCTTTGAAAGCTGCAATACACTTAGAACTGTCATGCTCATAGCAACCATAAGTAAAATGTATTTCTGACCCTGTAACAGTTTTAAACTCACTTTACAATGACATACACAGTAAAGAAGTTTGGCACTATGAAGTGTGTTAAAGACTGTTAAGCTTTTACAGATTCCTGATGCTGTTTCTTGTTGGCTGGTGTTTATGCTCCAGCACAAGACTAGAGCATCAGAGCTCTGAAAGATGCTTATCGACATTGTTTTTTTTTCCAGATGTCGGAGCATAATTGTAGAGCTGCATGTACTGCATTAAATTTGTAAGATGTTAGAGAACAGTCTATGGTATCTCATAAAACTTCCAGGGAACATTAATAAAACGGTTAATAAATGTTAAAGCTAAATAATCAAGACTATACTTTAGTATGTTTCAAAATATAATGTGAAAATCTAGCATCTTTGTCATGATGGATAATTTTAGTTGTGCAAGTTCAGTAACTTTATTTATGTTATTATATGCATCAAGAATTAAACAGGACAAGTTATTCTTGCTTAGAGATGTATGCTTTTTTGGCTTTATAGCATTAACAAAGACATATATGCCATGCATGCATTCTTGAGTCCGTGTGCTGAAATATGTTTTGTGTATTAATCTGCATGTCTCACTTGGTGCCTTGGTTAAGCAAGGTTTATAAATGTCTTTTGTGTGTATGCATTCATGTTTGTGCATGCGTGTGGATAGGGATATACATTTTTATGTTTATGTTCTCTTGTATGGTTCTTCTTGATGGGCCATGTACACATTTGCTTCAGTTCTGTTTTTCTAAGTGTCTGGAAACTGCTGATTCCTGCAAACTTTTAATTGTTTTAACCTGATCTGAATTTCTCATGGGAGCCATTTTTCTGGTAAACAGTACTCTGCAGATATACTTGTTAACTCAGAATAGTGAATTAACAGTAGAATTTTTACTAAAATCAGATTCTCAATGTTGCCCTGTGAAACATTAAGGACTCAACTAGAGTGAAGATTTCAGCCATCTGCGGCAATGATTGTTGGACTGATTTGTTGCTGTTTGAGAACTAGGTCAGCAACAAATCTGTTCCGTTAAAGCAACTTGAATAGGTGGGCAGGGGCATCTCAGGGTAATTCCACTGGTAGTTTTGCATTCTTCTAGTCAAATGTTGGACAGATTTAATTACATGCACTTTCTGACAGTTTCTTGAACTGAACTCATAGCGTAAAGTTAAACCATTTCTATCGTTTTAGAGAACAGCCATTGTTACAACAGACAATTATCCTAAGCTGCTCTATATGCTTCATTAACATGCAGATTGCTCAATAGAGATGGCCCTTCAGCTGCAGAAAATGATGAAAACATTACCTAGAAAAACCCTGGCAAGTGCAGGACACAGTGTACAGACACACCTACAAATCTTGCTTTTTTTCAAAGCAGTTTGGTGTTAGTTTAGTTGCACTGAAAGTTTTCAAATGTTTAAGCATTATTTACATTATTTTCCAAGATGCCTTGAAAAAGAGATCTTTGTCTTTGTAGATGCAAGAAATAAAAGAGCAGCTCCAAGAACGGATGAGAATGCAAAAGAGAAATCCTGAATTCAGCTTCCCACAGTTCATTCTTGTGCATGTGGCCACTAAAAAGAATGATACGTGCATTGTACTTACCTTCACAGAATTTATAAATACTTTTTATTAGCATTTCTGACCAAAAAGCATATATATCAAGATGATTTTATTCACAACTTAAACTAAATTCTACAGACATCATAACATCTCATGATCAAACTAGTAGGCAGTTTTTAGATGTGGAGTGTGCTGCTTGTTAAATCTATTATTTTGACTTAGGTTATTCTTTTTATTAAACTGCAATTTGAAAACATATCTGAAAACACAGCAATATAATATGTGTATATTTAGCAGTAAATAAAGTGCTTGGTTCAACTATTTTTTATGTAGACCACAAAACTAAAGAGGAAAATGGGAATCTAGATTCTAATGTTGAATCCAGGGCACAACACAAAACAGAATGGAATAAAATAAGGAAATCATTGATCTGTTGAAACTCAGTTTTGATTACTGACCACTATAAATGGGTTAACATGAATTAAGCGGCTTCTTGTACTCCTCCCATGGAAGAGCATTTGGGGTCAGTAGCATTTGCTACTGGATTAGCCCAAAAAGTTTTCAGTGCTTCATGAAGTTATATACAGATGTCTGTGGGCAAGCCCAAATGGCAAGAGATGTGCGCATCCACTGCAGACGGCACTGAACATCTATGAAATTAGGAGGAATATGCAGTATATTGCCAAACTATGGTTTAGGCTAAAGCCCAGTGAGCATAAACTGTACATTGCATTTGGAATATGAAAGTAGTTCAGTGCTTTGTTACTTTTCTCCTAGGGATAGGGACTGGAAAGAGAGGGGTATCCAGGGTCTCTAGACTGCTGAAGGAGGGCTGGTATTGAACTTCAGCATCACCTTAGGAGCTTGACTGAATCACTTCATGAGGTAAGAAAGACCAAAAATGATAAAAAAAGTGAACAGCTGTTACACTTGTAGTTTCCCGCTTACACAAAGAGCTGAAGATTAATGTATCAGGTTGGAAATCCAGACGATACTGATCTAACCTTTGCCACAGTAAATGTCCATTTTAATGGGAGTGAAGTATCGAAGCACAATCACCACTTACCAGTGCTTCAACATATGTTCAGAGAATGAAAAGAGGAGAAAGAGGTAGGTGAATGAAAAAAGAGAGAGATGATGGCTGATTTGTTGCCATAGTAGTGGGCTATAGGAAGCACAGTTCTTCCCCAGGATTCTGTAGACCAGTAAATACTTAAAAAAAAGTCTAACTAAGGAGCTGGAGGAGAGTCAAAGTTCTCAGAAGGACTTGAAGTCCTTACTTGAAAGCATCTGTCACTAATTGTGAAGACCAAGGATTTCCCTTCTATTGAAGCTCCCATTAAGCTCAGGACTTCCATTCTGTGTTGTGGCAGCCATCATAACAAAAAAAAAAAAAAAAAAAAACAAAGTGGGGCCCAACCTTTCTAGTGCCAGCACTGATAAAGATTGCTATGTAGCAACTTTGATTGTATAAGGATTTTACTACCCGAGAGGAAATATTCTTCATTACTCCTCCAGTGCATGAAATAAAATGGCCTATGAAGATGGGTCCAGAAGTAGAACTTATGAGCCTTAATATATCACTTAGTGTCTTGTATGCTTAAACCTCCTGTCAGGGGCCAGTTTATTTCTAACCTCTGCTTAGATTTATCAACTGCCTAGACAAACTGCAATAATTTCCCTCTCCCAGATTTGAAGAAGGGCCCTAATACAGATATTCATAGGTGTATGGTGAAAATTCAGTTTCAACCTGTCTTTTGTATGAAGTATACTTCAGTTGAAATTACATACTGTTAGTAAATTCTTACTTGGAAAAATCTATTGCCAGTGTGTCTAATTTTGATACATTCAAGGTAGAATCTACCAGCTTACCAGATATACTCAAGTAATGCCATACTTGGACAGGGGATGCTTCGGTGGCGGGGGGGGGGGGGTGTAGGAAAGAACATTGCTATCTATGAATAAACTGATGCTCTACAATGAACTGACCTTAATACTTAAAATCACTGAATCATTTCTCATTAATACTGCTAACAGCTCTCTCACTAATATAAAAAAGAGAGAAAGAGGGCATTTTTTGTGCACTTGTTTTACTTACTGGAATGGATTTCAAAATATGATGGCCCAATTTAGCCACAGTCTTAGAATCTGAATCAAAGCTCTAAAGGACATATATAACACTTCTTGGAAATTTCAAAGCATATTACTTAAACCATTTGGGTGTAGAACATATTTTTTCTGCATCTATGTCCAGGATTAAATAAGATAGGCTATTTGTTCTGATGAAATATTTAAGTAAAAAGGCTATTTAGGTGTTGTTATATGTACACCTGCACTTAAGAAAGCCACACAGGTGAGTCAGTGTAAGCTTATCTGATAAAGACCAAGGCCTGTCTACCAATACTCCCTTAAACATAATATAGCCGAAACCTGCCCACCCATACATCCATAAATATTTTATAGGCAGTATTTCGAAGATATACTGGCCTATAGGAAGACACCTGTAACTGTATATTTTTGGGTCGTAGTTCAGTAACCTAATAACCAGTACATGTTTCCAGGATGCTTTGCTCATTTCAAGTGGAGTGGAATATAAAAGCTAAGTCTGTTAACATTCTAGTACCCATATATGAATGGAAGTCAGCAGATAGTCATCACATCCTAGAGTTTCACCTTTCTTCATTGTTCTAACTACCATTTGCATATCATGTACTAAAACTGCAACTATCTTATTTTTATCTTCTTTTAGCTTAGTCAATGGTATATGCCTTAAGAAATCTTTAATACTAAGGGTTTGATCATCTGAGGCTTTTGTACACTTCTTTTAAATGCTTTTGGAATAGCAAGAGAACTGGACTTCATCTATATGGAAGCAGTATTCATACATGATCTAAATGCTAAATTATTCATGGTTTTCAGAGATAATTCAGCACATTATTTTTGTCTTGAAATCTAAGATTGCCTGGATCTGATTTGTGACTGTTCATCTTTATCGAACAGACTGCTGGAATGCTGTGACCTCTGCCATTTTGAGTCCTGTTAATGAATAGATACACTCAATAATGAAACACTCCCTTGTAAAAGATTTTCAAATGCCAAGTCACCGGATAGGATATCATATGAGAAGACCTTAATATGGAATATAATGCTTTACAAGCAGGTAACATTAGAAGCACCAGGCCTAAAGTATTTCACAGTAAAACTGAACACAAAACTCTTTCTTTAAAATATGCAGAAGTTTTACATAAACATTTTATTTTTGTCTCAGGTCTCCTTTGGCCATCAAGCTTACACTCCTTGCCACTGTGTTGACCCATTCATTTAAATAAATATTTACAAAACATGAAAAACAAACCTCTCTAAGAAAGTGACCTTGAAGCATAATTATCAGGATAAGGAACAAGAGTTTCAACCTCAGTACTTGTAATAGTCAGAAAACACCTGAGAACTGGTAAGAAACCTACTACGCAACCACAACTCAATGGGCCATAAACTTACACTAGCTAAGTCAGTAAGTCCTTGAAACATAGAAAGCACAAGAAACGACACTGACTCTAAAGATCCCCCAAGAAAAATAATTTCAATATTTGATGTAAATGGTAAGAAAGGAGATTGGAATAAAACAGTGAGAGCCCAATAAGCAAATGTCTGCTGCCTACAATTTAGTCTTGATTAACCTTTCCATATACTTTTGGGCCGTGTCATTCTAACTCTAGAGTGTTGTAGCCGACATTCAGATAGATGAAATTTTTAACATATGATCTGTTCAAGTCAGTTTGCTTAGCTGAATTCCAAGATGCAGTCAGAATTTTGAAGACCATCAGGGACACTGGACAACTAAAACATGAGTGACGGGAATGGAGGACATATTCACAAATGATAAAAAACATATGACAGTTAACTACAACCATTTTGTCCTCTGTCAAATGCATGGAAAAAGTAAACACATGAGCATACTAAAGATAATACAGGTAGAAACCCCAGTAACTAAAGAGCAAGTAGAAAGAGGGAAAGAAAAAAAAATACACCACCCCCAATCAAGGAAACCACCATGAAAAACATTTCAAAAGCAAACTTCATGTTACTTAAGACCGAGGTAGAAAGGTTCACAGTCCCCATGCTAAAGGATAATGCTGTCCAAGCTGCTGAATCCCTTACAAAGGCACTCTATGAGCATCTGCAAGAATGCATGGATTGTGCTATCCCAAGCAAAAAAGACTCACTCCTGAAAGAAAAGGAAAGCAGTCTGGTGGACCCCTTACATAAATAAGCTATACAATAGAAGGAGGAAACTAATACAGAAAAGAGTAAAATCCCAAGAAGGAAAGACATTCCTGATTAGTATCAGCAAAAAACTACGATCCCTCATAAAATCATCCAAGGCTAGCTTCAAAAGAAAAATTGCTAAGGAGTCCAAAGAAAACCACAAAGCGTTCTTTAGCTATGTCAAGAACCTAAGTGGAAACTCTCAGATCTGCTCTGAGTTAGTATAGAATGGCACAAAATACATTGAACCGACTGATATTGCCAACATTCTGGCAGACAGGTTTAGTGCAAACTTCACCCCCCTCTCACCCTCTAAAGGGCCCATAACTATACCAGAAGAATGTAGAGCTCTGGCAATCACTGATACACAGGTTAAAACAGCCCTATCCAAAGCCAGAAACACAGCTTCAATGGGACCGGACGGTGTCCCAGGCTGTGTATTACACGAGCTCCAAAATGAACTAACCCCTCACCTAAACACACTGTTCAAACTCAGCCTCTCTACAGGCTCCACACCATAGAGTGGTGCACAGCAATAGTTATCCCGCTCCACAAGGGTAGAGCCACAAAGGAGCCCATGAACTATCTCCCTATAAGTCTGACTAGCCTGGTCTGCAAGGCTATGGAGTGCATCATCATGGAACTTATTAACAGAGACATTGGGAACCTCCAAACATTGGACCCTACCCAATTTGGCTTTGTTAAGGGCAGATCATGCCTCCTAAATCTGGTGGACTTTTTTGAGACAGTTACCAAGGCTTTAGATAAGGGAAAGGATGTCCACACAGCCTTCCTAGAACTTGCAAAGGCTTTTGACACTATTCCCCATTCTGGTATTATAGACAAGCTCACCAGCCTGAACATAAACCCCTACGTCACGAGATGGGTTGCCAATTGGCTCATGGATAGAACCCACACAGTGAGAGTTGCAGGCTGTAGGTCTGACTCTAAACTGGTTACAAGTGGCATCCCCCAGGGCTCAGTCCTGGGACCCCTCCTGTTTGGTTTATACTTCTCAGAGGTACAGGCAAGCACAGGAGGACTATGGCTTACCAAGTTCATAGATGACTGCAAACTGGGGGCCATAATTGACTCTCCAGCTGATACAGACATCCTCCAGAAGGGTCTCACTGAGATGGATACTTGTTGTCAAAATCATGGCCTCAAGCTAAATGCCAAAAAGTGCATAGTCATCCCCTTTGGAAAAAAAAAGAACCCGCAAACTACCACATACGTGGTAGTCCTCTAAATATAGAAAATGTAATAAGGGATCTGGGGACCCAAGTAAATAGTAATCTCTCCTTTGATAATCATATTGCCAAGATTGTTAGAAAATCCTTCTATGTGGCCCTCCTAATCAGAAAAGGGTTCGCAGCTAGAACAAAAGAGGTTATTGTGCCCCTCTACTCATCACTCATCAGACCCATCATAGAGTACAACACCCCATTTGGGATGTACCTTACAAGACACCTGCAACAGCTGGAAAGACCACAGAATGAGATCACCAAGAGGATTACTGGCCTCAAACAGATGCCCTATGCAGCCCGACTGAAGAAACTCCAGCTGTACTCGGTTGCATACCGCTTACTCAGAGGTGATGTCTGCCTGACATACAAGGCCATGTCCAACCCAGAATTGATGGACATGCTCCACCTAAAAAAAAAAACAAATCCCCAGGAGCAACACACTCTAGGGATCTAAACCTCACCACAATGATAAATAAGACGTGCTGGAGGGATAGATTCCTGTCCCAGAGACTCCCCATTCTTTGGAACAGGATTCCAATCTACATTAGGCAGAGCCCCTCACTAACACTCTTCAAGATAAACCTTGACAAGTGGATGGGAAACAGAAAATTTACCCCGGGGATCACTGCAGTGGCTCTGCTGGACAGAGGCACAGGGAACTAATGGCTCTGCTGGACAGAGGCACAGGGAACTAATCTAAGGGGGTGACAAAAGCCAACTCATTCTAGCTAGGCTTATAGATGCCCTCGGGCAGAGAGCCTAGTACTTACCTATGAACCAATAAACCTATAAGCTAGACTAGAATATGTATATGACTAATGTATACAGACATAGTTTTGAATATACAGTGAAGGGAACATACTCATATATTAAGAGTCTACTCTTATACATGCCAACAAGTAGCTGGCAAAAGACTCGTTGGTCACATTTGCAGTAATATTATTTAATATTATAAAATAAAACTGTCATTGCAGCAGCTATCATAAAACCAAGAGAACACAATGAACATCCATAGAGAAAAAGGGATCCCACCTGGAAATGTTGAACATTGAGTATTATGCAGCATGAAAATGTTTTGACACCAGGTGTCACAGCTATAAACGATTGATGAGTCCAACCTATCTATCATTTCTCAGCATGACTGGGTACTTAGGGGGTGAGAATGCTGGGATCTTAAACACACAACTTCAGGTCATGTATAAGTAATACAAAGAAAAAGAAATGGGGTGGGTGGAAGGGGGAAGAGACTGAAATAACATTTGTGTTTCACAACAAAGACCTTTCCATCCAGGAATCCTTTAAAGCAGCATAAGAAAACACACTGTATACTCAGAGCATACAATTCCAGTAGGAGGCAGGTAAGTAAACTCTCTGAAGTTCCTGGAGTTGGTCACTTTAAAGCTGTAGCAAATTCCCCTTGGAGAACCCAATATATCATCTGAAAGCCCGTTTCTTTTCTTAGTGGCTGGATATTTGGTGGGAGTGACCTGTGGATTGCCTGGCGTAATAGACATGGATTGCTGCACAACTTCTATTTCTATCATAGAAGAGTCCCTTTTCCTGTATTGTACAAGGTCCTCAAAATGCTGAAAGCCATTACATGTTGCTATCTGTAAAGTATAAAGAAAACGATGACATTGGTACACCTTGTTTGCTGTAGCATAGACTAGATCCAGGCCTGCTGAATCTAACTTTGTTTGTATAACTTGAGCACTAATCCAGGCATTCTTTAAAGTATTCAATTGCATTTATTACTGCTTGGTAGTAACTTGATTAAAGTGCAGCTATCATTCTAAGTCTTTTGGATTAAGCACTTGGGCTTCAGACCAGTTGTTTTACATTAGGAAGGTTTGTGGCCTGCACTGTGGTGGCAGGACAAGTAGCTTACATCCTTCTAAGTTGGGAACTGCTGATTGAGGGCTCAGTGTCTGTTATTCTAAATGTGTATTAGTTCTGGTTTAAGCACTTGGGCTTCAGGCCAGTTATTTTACATTGAGGGTTCGTTGTCTACACTCTTGTGGGAGGAGAGGCTGGACTCTGCCCTTCTGAGCTGGGAATTTCTGGTTAAAGGCTTATAGTGCCTGCATATTTGAACTGCTTCTTACTGTATTTTGTACACCTTGTTTGCTGTAGCATAGACTAGATCCAAGCCTACTGAATCTAGCTTTGTTTGTATGCTTGTTGTTTGTTTGCTTGTTATTTCCCTGAAAAGCTAATTCCACCTAAAACACGGCTTTTCAGCGCTTCTGTGGATCCCTAGTGATATCTGCATTGCTTACTGTACTTATTTCCTTGTTTCACTTGAAAGAAATTTACTGTTTGTCGTTTTTGCATTTAAGTTGCCTGTAACACATTGCATTTAAGTTACCTGGCACTTGCTCACTAAAGCAATTATATAAGTCAGCACTAAAAAAATTAAAAGCACTACACCCTCACAAACTCCCCTTGAGTACCTTGTTCCCCATTGGCCCTTTTTTTCAATTATAAAGGAATTCCCAATACTATTATAGCGTGTCCAAAGGTCAGTTGCCAATCTCCTCTCTGGTCCAGCTGGTGAATCTGGGAATCTTGAGGCAATGTTACAACTGCCTCATGTACACAGACAACCCTCTCCTCCTCCCAACAAATTCCAACACATGTGAGAGATGCAACCATATAGCCAAACTGGAGGCTAAGCTCTCTCAACTCAATACTGGCATAACCAGTCAGGAGGAGAAGGAAACCACACTCACTACAATTCCAGTCTCACATAGACCTATCACGACAGCAAACCAAACACATAAACACACAAAAACATACTCTGAGGCTCTAAATAAAAATCTGCCTAAGCAGCAGAGACCTCCAAAGCAGACACCCAAGCAACCGCTAGCCCAAAACAAAACACGTGCAACACATAGCTCACAAAGCCAATGTGCCAAACAGTCATAGCCCTTAAGGCTAAACAACACACCTGATACACTTGTAATAGGTGACGTCCCGCTCACCAGGCTGAACAAGGAGAAGGTCATGGTGAGCTGCCTGTCGGGCGCTAGGATCCGCCACATAACACAAGCACTCAGGTCACTCCAAGGCAAGTACAGATATGACTCAGTCATTGTCCATGCTGGTGTGAATGACCTGCGACGTACCTCCCTGGACTACATGAAAAGAGACATAGAGGAGCTCTCTGAGCATGTAGCCCAGGCCGGTATGACCCTGACCTTGAGTAGCATCTTACCCTCACCAAGAATGATGCCACAATATGAAGACAAGATGATCAATTTCAACAATTGGCTTAAGTATTGGTGTCATTCAAAGGGGATCCAATGCCTGTCAGCCTGGGATGACATGCTCAGCAAGCCACGATGCTTCGCTAGGGACAGCTTGCACCTGTCACCCCTGGGCTTTTGGATATTGGCAAAGGCTCTTGCTACCCCCTTAGTGCCTTTTTTAGGCAAGGCTCAAAAGACAAACCCACCTCCATAGGTATCACAAGGGATAAGAAACTAAGAGTAATGCTACTCAACGCCAGAAGTCTAAACCTCAAGATGCACGCACTCAAAACTCTCCTTAGCATGGAGAACATCGATATCTGTGCAGTAACAGAAACCTGGTTCATGGCTCCTGAGAGCACCCCAGCACTACCAGGTTATACCTCATACCATGCTTTTTGGCCCCAAAACTTGGACCGAACCACAAAAGGAAGGGGAGTATCAATATTCGTCAAAGATACCCCCACCTCCAGGTTGGTGGCACAGCACGAAGCATCAGAGACTATCCATGTGCAACTAACAGTGGGTAAAACTGCCTTCCAGTTTATAGCCTGCTGCAGACCACCCTCCCAAACCCAGGAACCCCACTCGGCCTTCCTGAGAACACTGGAAAATATGAAGGTCTCTCCACACACCATTATATTGGGCGACTTTAACTACCCAAACATAGACTGGGAGCATTACTCTAGCTCCAACACCCTAGCCCAAAGGTTCCTAGAATTTATAAACTCAAATGCTATGGAACAACTTGTTACCACTCCCACAAGAGGAAAACATACTGGACCTGATCATCACCAACATGGGGACTCTATGCTCCAGACCAGAAGTGTATCCCTCACTGGTAAGATCAGACCATAAACTAATCTCACTGGATATTCACATCCCGACCCCACCCCCTGTCCAGAAAACCACAGTGAAAAACTTCTCTAAAGCAAATTTCACACTCCTCAAAACCGAGGTGGAATCCTTCAAAGCCCCCGGGCCTGTGGAAAATACGGCCCAGACCGCAGAATCCTTTATAAACGCATTCTATGAACACTTTCAGGAATGCATGGATCATGCAATCCCAAATAAAACCAAGACCCTATCCTCCAAAGGCAGACGTCCTGTCTGGTGGACCCCAGCCATAAACAAACTATACAATAGAAGGAGGAACCTACTACATTTGGAACAAGTCGCTAGCAGTGTCAGCCCCAACGAACGGTGCAGAAAGTAATGCAATGAATAGCGTAACACTGTCTGCTGGTAATCCACTGCCAAAATAAACTGCCAAAATGCCGGTAACTCCACAAACTGCTTTATTCCACAAACAAGATAAACGTTAAACGCTGCCAGCGTTTTTCGTTCTAAGTAGTATCAGAACTTCATCAGACAATTGTAATAAGTTTTTCTTATGTTAGTAGTATGCATATATTTTTTGCATGGCATATATGTGTAATGTTCCTTTAAAAGTTGGAACAAAAGCAGATTTATTACTTAATTAATTAAAACTAATTGTTTTAAATATGTATAAATACTGTGAGTAATTATCTGGCTGTCTGATGAAGTTCTGATATTACTTTCTGCACCGTTCGTTGGGGCTGACACTACTAGCGACTTGTTCCAAGTGTAGTGTGGTGCTTCTTGTTCTTTTTTTTGAGGAAGCTACTACATGATAGATCAAAATACCAAAAAGGGAAGGCATCTCTGATCAGTATTAGCAAAAAACTACAGGCACTCATAAAATCGTCTAAGGCCAGCTTTGAGAGAAAAATTGCACAGGACACTAAGGATAATCACAAGGCTTTCTTTAGTTATGTTAGGAACCTGGATGGGAATTCCCAGATATGCTCATAATTAGTCCAAAATGACAAAAAATACACCGAACCCACAGACATTGCCAACATCCTAGCTGACAGGTTCAGTGCAAACTTCTCCCCCTCCCTTCCCCACCAAAAGGGCAAATATCTATCCCAGCAGAGTGCTGCCCCCCTTACATCTCAGATGCTCAGGTAAGAGCTGCCCTCTCCAAAGCAAAAAACACAGCATCAGTGGGACCAGACGGTGTCCCGGGCTGCATCCTACATGAACTCCAAGAAGAGCTAAACCCAAACATAAAACTACTGTTCAATCTCAGCCTTACTACAGCATATGTACCCAAAGAGTAGCATACAGCAACAGTGGTCCCTCTCCACAAAGGTGGTGCCTCAACGGATCCTGGAAACTATCACCCCATAAGCCTGACTAGCTTGGTCTGCAAAGCTATGGAAAGGATCATCATGGACCTCATAAATACAGATATTGGGGACCTACAGACACTGGATCCTACCCAGTTCGGCTTTGTTAAGGGCAGATCCTGCCTCTTAAACCTGGTTGATTTTTTTGAAACTGTCACCAAGGTCATTGACGAGGGGAAGGTGGTCCACACAGCCTACCTGGACCTTGCCAAAGTCTTCAATACAATACCCCACTCGGGCATTATAGATAAGCTCACCAGCTTAAATATAAACCCCTATGTCACTAGATGGGTTGCAAACTGGCTCAAGGACAGAACCCACATGGTTAGAATTGCTGGAGCCATGTCAGACTCCAAACCAGTTACAAGTGGCATCCCACAAGGCTCAGTCCTGGGACCTCTCTTGTTTGGTATATATTTCTTGGAGGTACAGGCCAACACGGAAGGACTGTGGCTGACCAAGTTCGCAGATGACTGCAAACTGGGCGCCATAATCGACTCTCCAGCCGACACAAGCATCCTCCAAATGGGCCTCATAGAAACAGATAACTGGTGCCAGAGCCATGGCCTCAAGCTAAATGCCAAAAAGTGTATAGTCATCCCCTTTGGCAAAAACAAAGTGCCCACAAATTACCACATAGGTGGTAATCCATTAAGTACAGAAGAAGTAATTAGGGACCTGGGGACCCAAGTTGATAGCAATCTCTCATTTGACAACCACATGGCCAAAGTGGTTAGAAAAACATTTTATATAGCCCACCTAATCATGAAGGGATTCACATCTAGATCAGGGGAGGTCATTGTGCCTCTTTACTCATCCCTCATCAGGCCCATAATTGAGTACAATGCCCCTTTTGGGATGTACCTTACCAGACACCTGCAGCAACTGGAAAGACCCCAAAAGTACCTCACCAAAAGGATCAAAGGGCTCAAACAGATGCCATATGCTGCCTGGTTAAAGAAACTCCAGCTCTACTCAGTGGCATACCGCCTGCTCAGAGGCGATCTGTGCCTGATGTATAAAGCAATGTCCAACCCAGAATTAATGGACATGCTGCACATCAGAAAATCCAAATCCCATCAAGCCACGCGCTCGAGAGACTTGAACCTCAGCACTGAAATAAATAGGACATGCTGGAGGGACAGATTCATAACCCAGAGGCACCCTTCACTCTGGAATAAAATCCCAGTCCAGGTTAGGCAGAGTCCCTCATTGACTCTCTTCAATAGGAATCTTGATGAGTGGATGGGAGATCGTAGGTTTACCCCGGGTATCACTTCTGTGTCACTGTTAGACAGAGGCACAGTATACTAACCTCGAAAAAGGGCATAGCAAAATTAATTTAAAATGGATGGCGAAAGCCAAACACACTCTGGCTAGGCTTATAAATGCCCTAGGGCAGATAGCCTAGTATGAACCTATGAACCTATGAACCTAAATGCAATGAAATCCCTCTCATATAGCTGTTGTATTAATGGCTTTAATTTTTATTTCTCTAAAGATACTAAATTGGAACACAGGAACAATTATATGCAAGCAATCATGGGGACCATAAAATGCCTAGACATATTCATATTTAAGTAGACACACTTAAAAGTTATTGCCACCCTTTTCAAACACTTAATAGTTCTCACCTTCCAAATCAAATAGTAAAGTACATAATAGATCTGGTATTAATTTGTGTCTACCAATCCATTCATCAAGACTAACCTTAAAGATAACCAAAATAGTACTTACTTTGACTTGAAGTGGTAACATATTCCATAGGCTGGAAATATATTGGATTAGGAAACTATTCCTCCAGTATGTCATGTGTACTTGCTGGTATAGATTTGGGTCCTTAATGTGGATTTTTATATAGCCACCGGTTTTGTGAAGAAGTAGGTGGTAAAATAGGACAGGATCTTCCATGAGAATCATAGTAATTTGCTTGGATAGTTGAAGGGTTTAAGTCTCACAAAAATCAAGAACCAAACCAAACTTGTAGTGAAAGCCATGAAAAGACTGATCCAGGCACCAGTTAAAATCCAATTTATTGAGCGCTTTCATCAGCATCAATCAGCTGACTTCCTCAGAATGAAAACCTCATTTAACTAAGAACCATTTTATATAAAAACATAACCACCTCTGTGTTCACAAATCAACATAGTGCTCCCACTAAATCTCTAAAACATAAAAATAAAAATGAAATTAACAAAGGCATACAAAATAAATATAATGAATTTTTGTATTGAAATAAAGCAGCAACCTCTCTTAATACATTTCCTATATCCCCCTAATTCAAAATACCCTATTAACTCTGATAGGACCTTAATTTAAAAAAAAACTACTAAGGCTGAGGGCATCATTGAGTCCAGGGAATTTGATGGCATTCAATTTCATCTGCCAAAAAATTCCCTAAACTCTAAGTAGTCTTCCCATGGACCACCACGTGGGTCCTGCGATACTTTCTCTATGACCAAAAACTTAAATCCATGTCCAGGGAATTCAGTGATATGTTTGTATAGGGCACTATTTCTATTGCCAATCCTAATATCCCTGGCATGCTCGTAAATCCTTTCTTTCAAACATCTTTCAGTTTTCCCTGTATAAAATCCTGGCAGTTACAACACAGGACAGCATAGACAGCATAGACCACTCCCCTTGTGGTATAACAATATTTCCCTTGGGGTTTGACATGGGTTTGGTTTATTTTAATCCTAGTTTTGGTACAAATCATGGAACATTGGGTACAAAATCCACACTTTTTTGTTCCCCCTTCCTGTATATGTACCCCGGAATTGGCCTGTTCCAACAAATTTTTTAAAGTTACTCCTCTTCTAAAAATAATATGTGGACCAGGCCCTATTTTTTCCAAAGTATCCATCTAGGAATGAAAAATGTACCAGTTTTTCCTAATGATGTCATAAATCTGTTCATGGTCCTGGGAAAATCTAGTAACAAAGGAAAGATTGTAACCATGAAAAGGGTCCTCTTCCTTCTTTTGCTTTTGGAAGGCATGATCATGTAAGGAAACATCCCCAGGTGTCCCTTGCACATTAACCAGGGATTGAAAAATGCCTCCCTTCCTTTTACCAGAAACTTCTTCATAAATTAAAACTATAAGACTTAAGTCCTTTAATTTTGTTGATTAGAAATCTTGGGCATTTCCATTTGAGCAATATGTTGAGATTTATATGTAAGAAAGGGGACATTGTATTTGATGATGGGTCTGATAAGGGGACAGTAAAGTGGTATGATGACTTCTTTGGATCTTGAAGATATTTCCTTTGAAATTAACTGGGACAGATAGAAGGATTTTCTGACTATGTTGGAAGCAGGCTGATCAAATGAGAAATAGACATCAGCATAAGTACCCAGGTCTCTTTTGACTGCATTTGTCCAAAGAGGGGTAATATTTATAACATATGAGTAGGTGTAGATTTTTTTTTGGATGTTACTATGTTACACTTTTTTGCATTTAGCTTGAGACTGTTTTTGCTGCATGTTCTGTCCCTTGTTGGAGGCATTTAGTATCAGTGAATGATTAGCTATCAGTCTCCTTCTTGTAGTAATTGGCAACCACATCTCTGGGATATTGACTTGGATGTCTGCAAAATAAATGCCAAAAAGCTCTGATCATTGTGTACCCCACTAATTACAATTTTTATATTCAGAGAAGGTACTAGCAATTTTCACAACCTGAGATGTGTTGGATAGCCACTGTGCAATCTAATGGACAATTTAGGGAGTTGTCTAATTTTTCAATATTAGCATGGAGGATAGTGTCAAAATCCTTGGCCAGGTTGTGATAAGCAGTATGCATGAAGTGATCACTGTCCACAGCCTCTATAAGCTTTTCAAAGAAGCTTACTAGATTCAGAAGATAGGGCTTGCCCTTCATAAAGTCAGACTGACTAAAGTCTAGATTAGTTAAGTTGCCTATGTTTGCATAAATGAGTTCTGATGTGCATATAAGGTTGGTGAGGCTGATGGACTTATAATTGCCAGGGTCTGTACAGAGACTCCCATTGAACAATAAAGTCACAATGGCAGTTCTCCAGGTGCTGGCCACAAACCCTGTAGAAAAGCTGAAGGCGAATAGTGTAAATAAAAAAAATAAATAAAGTAGTGGCCTGGGTAATACATAATTGACACTGATAAAAATGCTGTCAGATCTCATGAGGGTATTATTTTTAGTTTTTGTCAGGGATTCTAAGACTTTCTTCAAGGCAATTTCAGAGTAAACTAAATTTTTAGGGATAGTGAGGGCAACAATATGATTGGATGGGGAATAGTTCACAATAAATTTGTCTGCTAATTGGGTATATCATTGTGATTGAAGTGTCTGATATTATTACAGATATGCTCAGTCAATGCATTATTGGACATTATTCCGAAACTTCCTGACATAATTCCCAAATTTCCTGAAAAAAAACTAAAGAAACATTTGCATTTTCCTTTGGTATCTGTAGTGATCTTAATTTCATACTCCATTTTCCATTTTCCAGTGATGCTCTTTAAGTTCCTTGCGGACATGTTTCAGTAAGGTCTTAAGGTACCGGGATGGGGATTTCTTACTTTTCTTTATTTTCCTTCATTTGTTTATACAGTTACTTAATACTTGAATTCCTTCTGAGAATTTTGTTCCTGAATTTACCATTATATTATTTAGGAAAGATGCTTACTGAATTTTCTATGCAGCTGTTTAGGTACTAATAAAAGTTAGAAGTGGATACAGCATTCCTCCTAACTAGGTCCATTTTGCATGGGATTGTTGAGAAATTTGTCTAGGTCTTCCACAAGCTGAAATAAGTTTGTTCTGGAGAAGTCCCTGAAGATGCTTTCATTTTCTGGTGGCATTTTACCACTAGGCCTGATAGAGAAAATGAACAACAGTAACAAAAAATGGAGATGAGAAGACCACAGCATAAAACCAACAATTTATTTCAAATCCAGGAAATCAAACAGGTACCACCAGTCCAGGGAATCAAACAGGTACCACCAGTACTCTGGATTTGAAATAAATCGTTGGTTTTATGCTGTGGTCTTCTCATCTCCATTTTTTGTTACTGTTGTTCATTGTCTGATATTTTTGGAGAAGGTGAAGTTCATCCATAGTGGCTGCATTCGTTGTTCTTCTGATAGAGAAAAATGACTGATTTATGGTCAGGTTTAACCAGGGATGAAGGGATGTGTAGTGGGGTACAGGGAAGAACTAGATTGGCAAGAACCAGGTCAGGGATAATGCAGTCTCTTTTGGGTAGCTTTACAATTTGCTCCGGCACGTTACTATTAACAAAATCTAGGAAACACTGAGAATATCCTATTTTAGAAGTGTAAGTCTGCTAATCAGTGCTTGAGTAACTGAAGTCTTTTATCAAGAAAGTATTTGGTTTGATATTTAACCCCTCAATGGTCAATTCATTCTCATGATCTTTGGGGTTCATTGATAGGAATCTGTGGATAGTGATGAAATAATAGCTGGATTTGTTATGGGTAATTTATATTTCCAGGAGCTCCATGTCAGGGTCATGAGTAATTTGATGTGAGGTGATGTTACATCTAACAAATACAGATACTCCCCTTTAGTTACTAAAGGGGCTGAAAGCTTGATAGGTGGTATAGAAGGAGTGATGTCATTGCACTAAAATTGTGTCTCCATAACTACAAATATGGGTGTGCCCAAGTACCAGTTTAGACTCCTAGCATTGAATAATTCTAGTGTATTAAAATGTTGGCAGCACGCATGTGGCATTTTACATTTACAGTACTTTGAAATATAATAACATGCAACATAATTCAACTGCAATACTCCCCTCTTCACTACCTACTGAGTTTAACATTGTGGGATTAGATAATATCCTCTACAAAATTAAAACAGCCAAGGGAAATCCATTTCCTTGGATAAATTATGAGCTGGTGAATGCATCTGCTGTCTACAAAGCTGCCTGGTTTCAGTACAAAGTTTGATAACTGAAGGAAGACCATAGCCAGTACTGTATACTTTGTAAACAATATAAAATGCTTACTAAAAAAAAGCAAAATAAACATTCTGAAAAAAATGCAACTTCCCCTGCTTGGCAGTTTTAAGCTGTTCTGGTGGGAGGTCAGTAGTTTAGCAGAAAAATCCAAAATTCCTCAGATTTTACTCTCAGGTAAATGGTTCATTTGCTACTGAAGCAATAATTTTATTCTTGTAGCACTTACCAACCCCTTTCAGGTATGCGTTTATGTGTGGCTGAGAGTACTTTTGGTTCATGCCCACTTTCACCTTCTCTGAGGTCTTACCATTTCGTGTTAATGAATGTCTATGAAAAATTTTAAGCTGTGGTTATGCTGAACCTCAAGGTTTATACAAGATTTTGAGAGCATATAATGCATTTGTCTCTTTGCCTATAAATAGGATCATAGGAGGTTACTAGGCTAATGGCCCTATGGCCTTTACTAGTCTAGCCAAGTACATTCCCTATTCCCAAGAATATCAAGATATTAAGTAGAACTAAATCAACAACTACTGCCCCTGTCCAACAGGGACACAGATAAAGCTTCTGTGGTGAATTTCTGATTTCCTATCGAACAATCCAAATTATGCTTAAATAGGGTCAGCGAGGGATTCTGCTTCACCTGAATTATAAGTTTGTTCCAGAGGAGAGGTAACCTCTGTGAGACAGTATCTGTCTCTCCAGCAAGTCCTGTTGATGTCATATACTAAGTTGAGTTCCTAGAGCAAGTGCATCTTATACCATTTGATTTATGAATGTGCAGCATTTCCATTAGAGCAGGGTCTGAGATTGCTTTATAGCAAGGCAGAGGTCAGCTCTGAGCAGTCTGTAAGGCACAGAGTATAGTGACAGTGATTTCAGTTTGTCAATGTATGACATATGCGGAAGACCCTGAATTTTCATTGTAAGAAACCTTTGAGGTCTTTCCAGTTACTGCAGGTGCCTGGTAATGTACATACCAGAGGTAGCACTGTATTCTGTTATTGGCCTGATGAGTGAGCAGTATAGGGAGGTTATGACCTCTTTTGCTCTGTATGCAATGCCCTTACTTATGAGGTAGGTGATGTAGGGGATCAGATGTTATTGTTACTTCTAATGAGACTGATTTATGATCAGACCTCACTAGGGAGGGCTGCACACATGGGTGGTGCAATGATCACTCATGTTAGTGAGCACCAGATCCAAAATGTTTGGGCCTCTTGTGGGGGTGTCAACCAAATGGTCCAGGGCACTGGAGTTGATAAAGTCGAGAACCTTTGGGCAAGTGTGTTAGTCTGCATATAATTTACCCAGTCTATGGATGGGTAGTTAAAGCCATCTAAAACCAGGGTGTTTGGTTCTATCTTGAGTGATTCAAGCATATCCAAGTATGCAGTGTGGGTATCCTGGTTCATGGAGGGGGTCCTATAACTGGCAATAACTTGGAGAGGGGTCTTACCTACAGTCAGTTGGACCTGGATTAGTTCAATGGAATCATTTTGTTTAAATAATCTAGAGGTGTAGTTGTCTTTGATGAATAATGATACTCCACCTCCTTTAGTTTGTACACTTTCAGTTTGTGGTCTGAATGTGTGGAAGGCATTATAACCTGGTATGGCTGGGGTGCTTTCCATGGCCTTAAACCAAGTCTCTTTGACTGAATACATGTCCGCATCTTCTAAAGTGAGGGCTGCTTCCAGTGAGTGTTTAGTGTTTAGAGAGTTTAGCGGCATAACTTTGAGGTTGCTTTTTGAAGATATGTTTGTGTTGGGAATTCTGTTGTTGTGACATTACCTAAAAAGGTACTATGGGGGAGGTAAGGGCCTTAGCCAATAACTAAATCCCAGAGTTGACAGATGAAGACCACCTCTGGCAAAGCAGCATGGTCTATCTACCACATAATCCCAGGCTGACAAATACTGGATCCCCTTAGAATAACACCAGAAACTAAGCCAATTGTTGAAGTCAGTCATTTTTTGTTTATATTGTGGTATCATCTTAGGTGAGGGTAGTATGCTGCTCAAGGCTATAGACATACCTGCCTGAGACACATGTTCAGAGAGCTTAGTCATGTCTCTCTTTGGGTCTACTTCAGAGGACTGACAAACCAAAAGACTGAATCCCAAAATACTGAAAACACTTTTAATGCAGGGGGCAAGTCCCAATGTGCTCCTCATGTGGGGGATGCACCCCTCACACAAACACACACACACACACACACACACACACACACACACACACACACACACACACACACACACACTGCTAATTATGATACCACCTCCAAGATCACACAACAGTAGAGAAGGGGCAAATCCATCCCTCAGTATTTTGGGATTCAGTCTTTTGGTTTTTCAGTCTTCTGAAGTAGACCCCTCTCTTCATATAGTCCACTGAGGTATGTCTTAAGTCATTCACACCAACATGAAGTATGATGGAGTCATAACATTATTTATTGTTCAGAGACTTGAGTGCATGTGTGATCTGGTAGATCCTGGCACCCAACAGACAGCTGACCGTAACCTTCACCTTGTCTAGCCTGGTGAGTGGGACATCTGTGTGTCTCACTACAGAGTAGTCTGTGAGCAAAAAAAATTGGTTCAGATATACTTTGCCTTAGGGGCTTGTTTGGTGAGACACTTGTGCTTGTGGTTTTATGTGTATCGAGTGCTGTAGGTTCTGTATTAGGATAGCATGTTTGTGTTTCGTAGGTCTCTGTTGTTTACGTAAATTTCTCTTGAGTACCTTTGTATATGATGGTTTATGTGTTGACAGCATGGTTCACACAGGAGGTGTAGTATGTGGGCTGACAACCTGTTCAGTGTCACTCTTCTGTGAACGAGAGAGCAAGGATTCCAAATTCTTAGTGTATATGCATCTCTCACAAATTGAGGTTTATGAGTAGTGGGTTGTTAGTGTACATAAGGCAATTGCTACACTGCCTCAGGATACCCATGTCAATCAGGTTGGCAGGAGAAATGGAGGAGAACTGACCATCCATAATACCAGGTATAAATATGCTTACTTTAATTAGGAAGGATGTGGTTTAATTGGTGGCTTAATGTTGGGTCTATACTACTGGGGCTCTCAAGGAGTACGAGACTATTAAGGATTAGGAGATTCCAGTTAAAGTGGCAAATGCTGTAGAAAGTCAAGGTGAGGTGCTCTCTGAGCAGCTAAGCCCAATTTAAGGGACTCCTCAGCTGGAGCATGGGTAACGTCTAAGGAAAAATTACTCTACCTTAATTTTTGCGTGTATAACCTCCAATGATTACCTCCACTGTGCAGTGCTGCCAAAGGTGCTGTATGTGCAAACAGATACCTCGAATTGCTCAGATAAAGATAATAGAGCAGTGACTGCTCGCCAAACTCTGTGGAGCTGTGTTAAAACAGGTGCGAACCCATGCAAATGTGGAGCTTATGTAGCAAGTATGAGAACCCTTTTTAAAACAAGTTAAGCAATTTTCAAACAAGCTGGCCATTAGAAATGCTCAATACTGACCCTTATGCTAACAGTCTCCAGCTCAGATGGGTCCTTTGCTACACTTCTGCCACAAGGGTGCAGTGGGGCATCTTTATGTAAGATGGATGGTTTTAATGTTTAGATAATGCCAAACAGTCTAGATTCAGCCAATATGAGTCTAGCCTAGGCTATAAAATACGCAAGTACTAGAAAATGCAAAGTACAGGAAAAACAGTCTCAAACAACAAACAGTTATAAGAGTGAAACAGCAAAATAGTTACAATGGCTAAAAAAACAGTTAAATGTAGGTGAGAATTCAGTAATACACATTATGAGCCCGTCCAGGTGCAGTACATGAGCTATGGAAAACTTCCAGTATTGTCCTCATCCAAAAATACATCTCTAATCTCCTGTACTGACCTAATTCTCACAGGCCAGTCACCCTTCTCTCTCTCTCCACTGGCCAAAATAATTCTGAAGGCAGCCACCATAGAGCTAAAGGCTCACCGTGAAACCTTTGGCCTTCTCATAAGGCCAAAACATGGTTTAAAGACAGAACACAGCAACACTATCAATGCTGTTACTGCCCTCATTAACATGTTTTACCTTGCCATGTAGACATGATATCCTTCTAGAGCTGTCTTGATAGATTTCTCAAACACTGTCACTTGGTTGACCAAAATCTCATAATCTAATAGCTTTCTGGACTAAGTCATTTATTCTGAAATGTACAAACACATTCAAGTAATTATCAAACAGGGGCAGTCACCACTTTATTTAAAAAAAATCAGGATTTCCCCAAGGCTTTGCACATATTGCTTTTGACACTATACATTAACTCCTGCATCATCTCACTCGGCCTTTGTAACAAGCTCTCGTATGCTGATGACATAATTATCTGGTATTGTTAACTGCTTCAATAACAGCCTGGTCTTGCTATGCATTCACTTGAACAGCTGTGCCAAAAAGTTAATCTGGGTAACACTAAATATCTGCTTTTTGATACTTAAAGTGACTTGTATGTATAAAGTCATGGGATAGTACTGCCCTTGACAAAAGTGTCCTGGAAAATGTCCAGGCATACAAATACCTTGTTACCTGGCTGGATGCATCTCTATGGGTGGGTTTTGCATAATGGCACAGGGTACAGCTTTTGATTCTGACTTCAGGTTATTGGCTAGTCTTAAAATGGTCCCTCAGGGCATTTAGCCTAATATTCACCTATAAACCTATGAAACTATCACTGATGCTGCACATTAACTGGTTAAGGAATAGAGTCTCTGCCATGTTTCACACATACTACACTGCTAGAAATATGTTGATTAAACAGACTAAAAGGTGTACTGATGTCTTTGCTTGCTTATTCCCTTCATTAGCACTACCTCTATTTGTAATGAAAAAAAAAAAATGAAAAACCTTCGGAGTAAACCATTTAGATTTATAATTGGGTTGACAGAAGGCAATAATACTACTTAACTGTCAAAGAAGCCAAGTAGCGATCTCTCGATTGTAAAGAAATCCTCATCATTTGTTCTTTATCGCACAAGTTAAAAAATAATGTGGATAATATAGTTCTGTTTGGCAGTTTACAATGGTGAAGCAATGCTATAGGATGTTTTTCTGTCTTCTTCTCTGCTAATTCTAACATACTCTATCATTCTTTTTGCTGACGCCTTCTGCATTGAATATCCAACACTTGGAACCCTCTTCCAAGTGACAGCAGATTGCATCACACTTACCAGTGTCTTTTTTCAGCTTAAACCCCTGTTAAGAGAAGGTAAAGCACTGCTGCATAGCTGCTGTGACTTTATGGGGCTACTTTGCATACCTTGTTTAGGCTCTTTGTTTAGAGAAACTCTCACTGTTGTCCTTGAATGTAGCGTATATTTTGTCTGCCTAATACTGTTCTGTACCTTATTGTAACTAGGTCATGATAAGAAAAGGCCATTAGAAATAGCTCATTTACTTTTAAGTAAAAATAATAAAACAATAAGTGAAAACAGCTTAACTCAATAAGACTTTTAGCAATAGACATGCAGTAATTATGGAAACAAATAAAAAATTAAGCTGCCACACTCACATGATGGTGCAAAGACAGAATGTTCATTCCTACCACTTGCAACTTGAGTACAGAAAGACTTGGGCTCCTGTTATGGTTGACAAAGGGAGGACAGAACAAAGTGACTGATGGCCAGTTTTTGTCTAATGCTCATAGTCCCTCTACTGGAGATGAGGGGTCATACAGGTCATCATCTCAGAGTACAGGGGGAGTTGACAGTGACATGACATCACTGCAATAGCTGAATGAAGATGACCATAACAAGGGAAGTACTTGGCATCTAATTTAAATGTATTCATTTTTATGAACATAACAGAGTAAAGTGCTTTGTCAGCAACAAGTTAAAATACAGTAGAATGACCAATTTTTTATGTAAGAAAAGCACGAATAAGAAATTTTGGGGGCTATACTTCTGTTTATTTATTTTATTTTCTCTCTAAGCAATAAATTAAAACCATGAGGGATGATCATATCAGGTATGTGTAAAAAGAAAATTAGTGGATAAACTGTATACTGTTAAAAGCGATCCTGCTGTGAATTTGTAAAATCTTAGACACGACAAAGATGTTTGTTGCATTTACCAGCAGTAAGCTAAAATTATTGTGAAACTGAAGTATCTGAATGTATAAAGGGAAATTCTTTAAAGTCACAGTTCTGTAACTTGTGAGCAAGACAGGAATTTTAGTTTTAAAAAGAAATAATATAAGACATTGTGAAACAATGAAATCATGCATTGGTAAAAAATATATCATTTGAAGATTTAGGTCATTTTTGTTAGTGGAAGTAAGGTAAAATTCTATCAATTGGTCCAAGTCACAAATGTATAAAAATATAGTTATCACCAGTTATATTTATTGTAACTTTCATTTGACATATTTTAAGTGATTAAAGATAATAACAGTGATAAAGGAAATGGTTAAACTGACCAGATATCAGAAGGAAATGTGTGAGTTGCTGAAATCATGAATGGCAGGAATTCTTTACTTCAAACAGTAGAAATCTGAATCACTATTAAGTGGATAACTCATCCACTCATTTGCCAATACCCACTTTATCCAATTTAGAATCATGGCAAGCCAGACCCTGTTCTGATCATCAGTGGACATGAAGCAGAGATGACATTCTATATGGGAATGTGCGAGTTGCTGAAATCATGAATGGCAGGAATTCTTTACTTCAAACAGTAGAAATCTGAATCACTATGAAGTGGATAACTCATCCTCTCATTTGCCAATACCCACTTTATCCAGTTTAGAATCATGGCAAGCCAGATTCTGCTCTGGCCATCAGTGGACACGAAGCAGAGTAGACATTCTATATGGGATGTTAATCCATTGCAGGAAGCACGTGCAAATTAGTCATTCACATCTTGCACACATACATGGTTTACTACATCACCAATTCACCTATTACCATATCTTTGGGATGTGGAAAACAAAAAAGAGAACCTTGTAAAACCCATACAGGAAGGACATGTCAACTCTGAACAAAAGGAACCTACATTCAGGAACCAAGACAAAGAATTTAGTCATACCTTTCAACTGTCCAGATTCTAGTAAAATGTTCAGATTCTTGGCTCATATTTTCAGTCTGTTCTTCATAAAATTTGTGGTTTTTTAGTAAGTTATTGAGCTCTGAAGTCACAGAAAAGTGAGTTTCAGCCTTTATACCCTTCAGAAAATGCATGTTAACTCAAAACTTGTAATTCTTGCAACTTTCTATGTTTATAAGAGCAATATTTAAAATCTGTCCTATTTTTGGGTCTTTGTCTTCCCATTATTTTTGGCTTTGCTCAGATTTCTTGCACTATGAGGTTGAGGGGTATGAACCCGGTGCTGTGTGGTAGCAATATTAACTGCTGCATCTCTCTACCTTCCATTAGTTAGACACTGTATAAGGAAAAAAGGGTAACTTTGGAATACAGTGTTTTAAAAAGCTTCTTGAATCACCAGTAAGATAGGGGAAATGATCAAATTTAGAAGGAGAAAAAATTGCTGAGGATAAGCTAAGCCCAAGGGAGTAATTGTCCTTTTCTTGGCTTCATAAAGCTAGAAGGAGACTGGAAAAAGGGAGTAGCATACAATGATCTCTGAATTACCTGAGCATCAAGCAAGAACTTGAGAAGTGTGAATAACAAAACATTCCACTCTTCATATGTTGACAATTTGACCAATCTTCAATGTAACTTCTTTAAATGTGTTTTGGTTCCATGTTTTTGCTCCTTCACCAATAAATTTGTATCTGCATAAGAGACATGTCAGAAAAGATCAGAAAAGGCAGTGTTAAACCTTTTTTGAGAGTGATATGCATATTTTACTTAACCTTTAAAGTCACCCTGGAAATCTAATGATCAACGTCTTTCTATGCATACTTAATTAAATACAGATACAAGTGAGTGAATAATGAAACAACTTTTCTGTGCAGCTTTTAAGCTTTTCTTTTATAACACTATTGGCAACTAAATAATAAAAATTGTTTGATCAACTAAGCAATAGAATTAGAAGTGTGATTTTTATCAGTGCTTTGTTGCATCTGAACCTTTAATCTGGGATTGATAATTTGATGGGCAAAGGTTTTGCACTCTTCCAATAGTGCTATTTACTTTTAAGTGGAACATCTTTTACTCATCATGTTATCAAGATAAAGTTCAAGGGTTAATATATTGATGCAACAGGAACTTTACGGAAATGCATGACATTAGTAATTAGGCATAATCAAAGGTTTTACAAGGAAGTATCTATTGTCAGGAAAGTTAACTCAATCCCTATTAAACATGATACTACCAAAGCCAACTTTAGAATTCAAGACATAAGTATTCAGTAATCTGTGGAGTCAGAGCACATAGAAGAAAATAAAGATAAAAGGAAGGAAAAAATTCAAAATAAATAAGGAAGAAAAAGAAACTGGTTGATATTTTTAATGCAAAGTGAATACATACTAAAAAGGACATTGCTTTTTTATGTAACACACAGATTGCAGGGAACGATAGCATTGTTCAATCTGAAAATCTTCACTGTACAGAAAGATATATTTTTTCCAATAGAGAATGTAGAAAAAAAGAATCAAGAGTCATGTGAAAAGGAAGAAATTGGAATTGAACTCAGAAGGATCGAAGAGCATTACTGTAAAAAAAAAAAAGAGAGAGAGAGAGAGAGAGAGAGAGAAAGACTGAAGTTGACAACATGACTCCAGCTGTGGAAGTAGAAAGCCAGCTGGATGAGAACTACAAATGTAATATGCAATGGAAAGAATGGTATTAATAAGACCAATGATGATGAAGATCATTCCTTTGTTACAACTGATAGAGCAGATATTACTGAATTAGAAGTTGGAAAATTTTCAGACCTGATCAGAAATGGCATACCTGTAACTGGAGATTCATTTATTAGAGGAAATGATACTTAGATTCTACCAAACTGAAATTTAAACCAATGCACAGAAGATTAATAACAAATTATATGGAAGCAACATAGTAATTTTGTAAAATTAATTGGAGTGCTATGTCCAATTGTAAGAATGCATTGAGAATGTTGCAAGTTTTGAAAAGGAAAATGTTTGAATGTAAAAAAATTCAAAAAATGATTAACATCAGGATCTAAGCATACAAGATTAGGAGGATATATTTTAAGCAAGATCATGATATTTGATTAAGATGAGAGACAGAAAATATAAGAAAAGGAAAAGAGTTTGAAATGCAACTTTGAAAACTGAAATAAACTAGCTGGACAGACATATTAAACATAGTGTGATACAAGATCAATAAAACTTTGAAGAAAATCTATATAAAGATATTGAGCATAATAGCAAACCATTTTACAGATACATAAGATGTGGTGGGAGTGAAAACATACAAACTGATAAACTTTGTGTAGATTCGAACATTTTTTTCTTAAGCAAAGCAGATTATAGATGTATTTGCAAAATCTTATACAAAGCAGTTTGGCTTCACAAAGATGGTGATAAAGTGTCCTAGTAACCTCCAGGTAACTACTGATAACTGAAATTATATTATATTGAAAAAAACCCCGCAAAACTGGAACAAACAAAGTGCTGGGAGGAGACAGAATTAGTAATGATCTGAGAAAACATCAGCATGAACTTACTGGAATGGGGAGATGATGGAATCCAAATGGAGAGATGATGGAATCTGCATGGAGAGATGAATAGATCCAAATGGAGAGATCATAAAATCAGCAAACAAGAGAGAGTAGTATTGCTGAAATTAAATTCAAGCTTAAGTCTTGGTGAATACCTTCATAAGGTGGATTGTGCTTGTACATTTTTACAAAAACTCACCAAGACAACACTGATATATAGACTGCATTTTATACAGCATATATCATGACAGAAGTAGGTTAAAAAATAAAAAAGACAGCTAGGTGCACAAGTCCCAGGTTAAAAAATTGCCCAATCCTGGTAGGTGCACTTGTGCCAGGACTTGAAAAATATGACAGTGTAGAATCCTCAAGACATGGAAACATTCCTACAGTGGGGCTAGGCCAGGCCTTGGGAGGGGATGGCCACCCTGTGGTAGAAGGAAGTAGTAGTCCACAAAAGAATCACAAAAACTGATAGGCCAAAAAAGAGCCATAAAGATGACACAGTGGACTACTGAGCAAAAGAAAGAAATTATGCATTACTATTATGCAAGAAGTCTCTGGAATTTCTTGACAAATGATATACAAAAAGATTAAGAGAGAAATTAGAGGAAAGAAAAATACTTACACAAGAAAAACTGTCAAAAGCTTCAAACACAAAGTCCTGTTAATTAATACAACAGATTCATGAAAAGCATTATATAGACCAAGAAACCTTGGGCCATTTGAAAAAAAAAATAAGACTGAGGAAGTGAGAAAATACAAAGAACAAAATAGAGATTTTTGAAAGGTATAAAACAGAAATATGGACATGAGAAAGAGAGATCTGATGTGGTCCAATATTTATGCAAAGGAGAAAGCCAAATTAATCAATACATAAAAAGCAGCACCAAAGATATTCAAAGAAAAATGCAGACAAAGTACCCAGATATGGAAAATTTCACAATACAAAAAATAAGATCACAAAGGGGGAACACAGAACAGACAACTGGTAAAGTAGAAGTGAAAAAATAGAAACTGAAGTTACGGAATAACAGAGAAGTGAAGGATTTAGTATAGAATTAACTGACACAGGTTATGTCACTGTATGATAGAAAAAATAATCCACCAGGGTGGACAAAATAGGAAACGCAGGAGACATCTGAATAATAGATATGGACATGGGAAAGAAAAAGAGATTTAATGTGGTACAATATTTATGCAAAGGAGAAAGAAAAACTAATCAATACAAAAAGAGCAGCACCAAAGATATTTGAAGAGAGATACTGGCAAAGAAAAGCATCTGGATATGGAAAACTTTACAGTACAAAAAAATAGAAAACAAAGAAGGGAAAGTAGAAAACAGTATTAGTAAAGTCGAAGTTAAAGAAATAGAAAATGAGGTTATGGATTACCTGCAAAGTCAAGCATTTAGTGTAGAAAATCTAACTCTAATAACACCACAGCAGGATAAGAATAATGGATACTCAAATTAAGGAGAAACAAGTGGAGCAAGAAACATCCCCCGTGATAAGGTAACATATTATAAAGATACTTTGGAGCCTTCAGTAGGAAACAAGTACAAATGTTTCATTGAAGTTGCACAGCAAGGGAAGGAATAGAAAACTGTGACAACTCTGATGCAGTCAATGTTGTGGAGTGATGGCCAGTGAATTCCCATATGAAAGACCAACAGATGATACAAGATGAAACTCAAGAGAATATGACAAAGGAAGATGCTCTGGAACTTTCTGCAGAATGCCTGCAGGAAATGAAAAACAAAGAATGTGTCCTCAGTTTAGAAGAAAATGATTTAAGGGAAGAGTTGCTAGATTTAATAAAGATAGATAAACATATTAAGATCAAAGAAAGAAACAGACTACAGAAAGTCAATAAGAACCGGAATGTTAGAAGTTTGATAAAACAAATGAACACAGTAATCAGGACTGTTCGTAGAAACTCATGTGATATAAAAGACGTAAATAAGATATATTACTGTCAGCTAAATTAATAACAGATAAAGTTTTACCACAAAAATACAGGGCAGTAAGGGGAGAAATCAAATGCCATCAAGGAAGTATTGTATAGACAAAACTATAAACCAGTTAAGATAAGTACAGAAGAGGGAAAATATCAACAAAAATACTTAGAAAAATAGATGTAATAAAAGCAATGCCCAGTATCAAAAAAGATCAAGCTCTATCAAACACTATTGCAAATAGTAAAATAAAGATATCAGCACAGGCAGAAAAGCTTAGAAGATATGCTGATAAGTATAAAGGAGAAGTACAAAATAATTTATTGATGACTCAAAAAAGTTTTATAGAGAATTGGGAAAAAGGCAAAAGGAACTGAAACACCACCAAAAAAAAGAAATAGACACATTTTGGATAAATATCTATGAAGATCCTGTGCAACATCATTAAGATGCTGAATGGATAGAAAAAGTAAAACAAAGAATAAGAAGTTCAAATATACAAGATATGAAATGTGATGTAATGTTCAGAAAAAGTGAAACAAAATTAAGAAAAGCTCCTGATTGGAAAACTCCAAGCCCAGATGCAGTGCCTAACTTCTGCCTAAAAGTCTTAATATCTTTACATGTAAATTTTAGTCATGAGTAAGAACTATTTATATGCACACCCCAAACAGAGAGACAACCTGGATAACAACAGGAAAAACAATACTCCTCCTTAAGTGCGAACTTGCAAACTATCCTAAAAACCTATAGACCAATAACTTGTCTTCCGACGATATATAAGCTGTACACTTGAATTGATGCCAACAGAATTTATAGTCATTTAGAAGAAAACTCAATCATAACAACAGAACAAAAGGGTAACAAAAAATCATTTGTTGTTAAATAGAATCTTACTGGAGAACTGTAAAAAGGGGATGAATCTAAGTATGGCATAGACAGACTACAAAAAAGCATTTGACAGTATCCCACTTTCATGGATAAAAGAGAGATTAAAATATGTAAGATATACCCTACACTGATCAATTACTTAACAGTGACCATGAAACAATGGCAAACCACTTTGCAGTTAAATCATGATAAAGGGAAGATTATTATTTAAGGGATAAAAATTCAAAGGGGGCTATTCCCGGGCGGGGGGGGGGGGCTCTTTGTCACTGCTGCTCTTTTATCTTGCCAGTAACCCTTTAAGTTGTCTACTTAACAGATTAGGTGATGGCTACAGTTTGGCTCCCAGAAAACAACAAAGTGTAAAGACTTTTTGTGGATGATGGAAAACTGTATAGTTCATCAGATGAGGAACTGAATGCACAACTGTAAGTTGTCAAAACTTTCTCAGATGATTTAAGAATGCCATTTGGTCTTAATAAATATGCAAAAGCAAAATTTATATCAGGAAAGCTGCAGCACCAAAAAACATTGGTCTGGGACAGGAATGTGATATATAAGAACTTGAGCAAGAGAGGCTGTATAAATATTTGGGAACTGATGAAGGATCAACAATAAAACATGAACAAATGTGAATAAAACATAGTAAGGAATTTTTTAGAAGACTACAATTAATACTGAAAACAACTCTGATATCTAGTAGCAAAGTCCAAGCTATAAACCAAATTGTTCTGCCTGTCCTAACTTACAGTTTTGGAGTGACTGACTGTCCCCAAAAGGTATTGAGTCACTTGGATTGGAAAACAAGAAAAATGATTCATGCTTATCAAATGATTTATAAAAAATCAGTGTATACCAAGATTATACATTCCTCATTCTGAAGGAGGTGTGGGCCTCTTCGAAACAGATTACATGCATAGATCTGCAGTCATATGAATGCATACATATTTGCTGACCCCACAAGATCCAAACATAGTGAACATTTTAAAACACGAGGATAATAAGTCTAAGATGACTTCCCTGCTTAGTTTATCAGAAACATATTGATAATGAAGCAGGAATGGAAATCAAACCAGAAGTATATAAAAATCAGGCAGCAACTGAATGTTCCAAAAAGCAAAGGAAAGCATATAAAGTGAAAGATCAGATTAGAAGGCAAGAAATGTGGAAAATGCATACATTTAGTTGCAAGTGATGAAAACTCTTGGAACAACCTTGTGTTGATCAGGATCGAATGCAGGAATTGTTAATGAGAGGCGAATTTAAACCAAAAAAGTGAAAGGTTAATAGTAGCAGCCAAAGATAGTGAACATATTGGCAGCCAAGGATAGTGGACACATTGGTTTACAAAGTCCATTGAACATGTGAGAGAAATAGACAAATGCAGGTTTTGTAAAACAGAATTAGAAACAGCTGTACATCTTGTTGCTGGATGTGATACAGTAATCACAGAAGGACTGTATATTGACAGTCATAATAATGTGGCAAGACTGTTGCACTGGGGATTGTGCAAACATTATAATATTGAAGTAGCTGAAAAACACTGGAAACATGAACCACAAAGCATTATAGAAAATGATGAAGTTTATGTCACATGGGATTACCCATTACCAACAGTTCAAAATATAGATGCGAGAAAACCAGATATAGTAGTCCATGAAAAGAAGACAAAAGTAGCATTGATGATTGAAACTGCTACACCTAGTGACTTCACTGTCTTACGTACAGAGATGCACAAAGTCATAAAATACCAGGATCTAAAGACAGAAACTAGGACAATGTGGTAGAAGGATACCCAGACATTTCCAATAGTAGCATGAGGAATGGCTTTTATAAAAAAAAAAAATATGATATACCAGTAAATAGAATATATTACTCTGCAGTTAAACTAATAACAGATAAAGTCTTATCATAAAAATACAGAACAATAAGGGAATGGAAGGGAAGAAATAAAACACATGTATGGAGCCATCAAATAGAGAAAACTATAAAGCAATTAAGACAAGAAGTGTCACTGTTAGAAGACTATAGAAGAGGGAACAGATGAACAAAAATAGAGAGATAGATATGATAAAAGCAGTGCACTGTATCTGAGCAGACAAAGATCTATCATACATTATTTCAAATAATAAACTTAAGACATCAGCATAGGCAGAAAAAACTTAAAAGATATGCAGATAATTATAAAGAAAAAGTACAAAATAAGCAATTCATTGATGACCCAGAAAAGTTTTATGGAGAAATGGAAAGCAAAGCAAAAGGAACAGAAACGCCTCCAAAAAAAAGAAGAAATAAACACATTTTGGAGAAGGTTTTATGAAGACCCTGTGGAACATAACAAAGATGCTGAATGTACTGAAACATTAAAAGAAATGGTAAGGAGTTTAAAGTCACAGGATATGAAATAGGATGAAGTGACAACCACAGAAATTGGAAAACAAGTAAGAAAACCTTTAATTGGAAAACCCCAGGCCCATAAGCAGTACATAACTTCTGGCTAAAAGTATTATCATCTTTACACAAATATTTAGCCCTGATTAAGAACTTCTTATATGTGCAACCTGAACAGACACCAGCCTGGATAACAATAGGAAAAAGATACTCCTTGTTGCTTACAATTTGCCTCACAGAAAACAAACTTGTTTAAACATTTCTCATCTACTTTTTTTGAATAGCTTAAAACTGTACAGTTCATCACATGAAGAGCTGAAAGTGCAATTGCAAGTGGTTAAAACTTTCTTAGATGATATAAGAATGACATTTAGTCTTGATAAATGTGCAAAAGCAATGTTTAAAGGAAAAAAGTTGCAGTACCAAGAAAATATCAATCTTGGCCAGGAACATGATATAAATGAATTTGAGCAGGAAAGATAAATACATGAGAAATAATGAAGGAGCAGCAGTAAAACATGAACAAATATGAATACATATGAGTGACGAATATTTCCGAAGACTAAAACTAATATTGAAAACAGGAGGTATGAGCCTTCTCGAAACTGATTTCATTTACAGATTTGCAGTCGTGGTTCTGCATACATATCTGCTCCAAACATAATGAAGTGTTACAATATGAAGAGAGGAAGTCTAAGATGGCATTCAGGTGGCAAGCAGGAGTGGAAATCAAACCAGAAGTAGACAAAAATCAGACAGCGATATAAGAAGGATTAGATGAGAAGGAGATGAAGGTGGAAAAGCCACAAAATATAGTGGCAAATATAGCGATCTCCTTGAAGAACCTCATATTGATCAAGATCTGACACTGGAATGTTTAAGGAGGGGTGAGTTGAAACCAAAGGATGAAAGGTTAATAATAGCAGCCCAGGATAGTCAATTACCTACACATTGGTTTACAAAGTCCATTGAACATGTGGGAAAAACAGACAAATGTACGTTCTATAAAAAGAATTGGAAATGGTCAAACACCTTGCTACTGGGCATGATACAGTCATTGCAGATGGTCTGTATACTAAAAGGCACAATGATGTGGCAAGATTGCTGCATTGGGGATTGTGCAAACACTATAATATAGAAGTAGATGAGAAGCATTGCAAACACGAACCACAAAGCATTATAAAAAATGAAAACCTTATGAATAAACAAACATTAGTACATTGGGAAGTGTACAGCAGAAATATATCAATGACATCCATGGATTTGAAAATGTAATTTATTATGAAATGCTAAAATATCTAAATTTATACAGTGTCTCATATAGACATTTAAGAGGAGACCTTGTTCAGATACATAGGTCATTTAGAGAAAACTACCTCTGGGAATTTTTGGGGTTATCAAAAAGTAATAGAGAATTATAAGACAGCTTATTGAGAAGATTATAGAGGAATGAGTGGTGCATTAGTTGACGCTCTGAGAGGGTAGCTGCTGCATGGGATAGACTACCAAACTACGTTAAAGTAAACACTAGTTTAGATATTTTTAGAACAACCTGGACAGTTATTATGAGAATAACTGTTTTGGTATAATTGCAGCTAGAAGTACATTATTGCCTGTGCCTGAAATATTTACATGTATGTAAGTATTTGCAAATATAAGATTAACTTTATATTTATGTTGTTGTACATTTGCTTCACCTGGAAATCATAGTCTAGGCAACTTAAATTTAGTTAAATGGAACTAAAATAGATACTCATGAATTGTCTAAGCTCAACATGGCTAAGTCTTTAGCCAAAAATGGTATTCCTTCTAAGAAAATTCATACAAAACTGAAGTTAATATTCCCTTGCTATATTCATTTCAGAACCTCCTTGTAACAGAGTGTTCAATGGCTACTTTTCCTCTACTAATTCCAATAATATAGAGGTAGTTTATTTTTCTACTCAGACACTCCAAAAATCCAATGCCTCATCTTCATTCTCCCAATCAACAATTTTGTTCTGTGGTAAAGTGTAAGCCATGTCCTATACTGGGCCAAACAAGAGTTCTATAGTCCTTTCATTGTAGGCCTGGAACTGAGCCTAACTGACCCGTTCATTCCCCTAGAGTGAGGGTTGAGAGAAAGACAGCTGTTCAGTGTGGGAGTCATACTGGTACCTCCCCAATCATCATCTTATCAACTCAGTATGAGAGGGAGCTCCTACTAACAGTATGTGCAGCATGCATCCACTATGACCGTATGAGTGACATCCTATTCAATAATCCCAGCTTGCCAATTGAGCTCAGCAGTGCAATGGGCTCCGTTACTTCTTTTTCTCCTGGCTGGGTGCATTGGCATCAGCTACTTACTCCCATCTTTACCACTCTGCCCCTGACTGTTTCAGACACTAATCTAACTTGGGCCAGGTGAAGCAAATTCAGGGCTTTATCATTCTATACCATGTAACTAGGTATGGAGGCAGTTATTTTTATCTTCAAAGCTTTGGCTAAAAATGGGTTATCTTCCTCTTCTCCTGCTCCATCAATTGGGTGTGCTGCCTCAACTCAGCCTTAAATCCTCCAATTAGTCTTTTGGAGCTTATTTTTACGCAATCATGCAATTTCACAGTTACAAATAAAAATCTGTTAACCAAGAAGGTGAAAACATTCAAAAGTTAAGTTTGTTAAAACCTGGGATCAAATGATTGAATGTGCTTAGTCTGAAGCATTGACAAGTGATTCTTTTCACTCTTCAAGTCCATCTCTTGTTAGATAGTATGAGTAAAGATATAGCATAATAAAGTAGTGAAATCAAATTCCATAGGATCTTCTCAACCATTTTGATCTGTAATGTAAAGAACATAAAGAAAGACTTTAGAAAACAACGTCCACAAAACTAGGATGATATCACAAGTTATGATTTTCAACAGACATTAGAAAAGAGTAATTAGTGACAAGCAAAGAAAAAACTATCTTGATCCTTCTCTGGGACACTGTGAGCTCAGAGATGCTAAAACACTATACACTTTGGGCACTTGTATACATCACATATGTGTAAAGTAAGAACAGCATGCAAGCAGCAGAAAATTTGAGAAGTTATGCTTGAACAGTTTAGACAAGCAATCAGGTATTAAGCAACTGACTATTTGCCCTCAGGAAACCTCATTCTTACATATGTTGTTGAAATGATGTGTTACATAGGATATAAAAGAAATGTTGACAAGTAATTAGGCCTTTTTGTTTATTCTCTTGAAGAGAAACTTCAGAATATAATTCAAGTTCAGAGTATCAACAATTACAAATAATATATATATATATATATATATATATATATATATATATATATATATATATATATATATGTATAAAATTAATGAACCAAATGAATAAACATTTCCTTTTGCAAATGTCCTTACTGTGATTAAAGCAACAACAGGAAGAACTGTGAAAAAGGCCAGCCAAATCCAATAAAGGTAATCCTTCAAGAGTGTACCAGCAACAAAATTTATTCCAGCAAGCAAAATTATTAAGCACTTTCATCTTGGTCAATACCAAGACTTCTTCAGAATAAAAACAAACAGCAAATCTCAACTTAAATACAAAAACATAATTGAATAATTGGATGCATAATGAATTGTACACGTTTTTAAAAAGTCAGGCATGAATAAAAACAGACATAAAAAGAAATCCCCAATGTCGATCTGATCAATGCCCTGGATTTTAAAATAAGTGCCAGAGACAAAGTATCATTTAATCCAGGTTCAAAAAAAGTATTCAATAAAAATTGCCATTTTAACTCACATCATTCAATATTTAATTCTCACCAACCGCCTCTTAATGATTTTTGAACAACTTCCAATATATCAAATTTAAACCTTTTGAAACCAGTACATTTTAAAGAATGTCTTTACAAAGCATTTTTATCATTGTTTTGAATAATAGTATAACCATGTTCGTATATACATTTTCTCAATTGTCTTTAGGTCTTGCCAACATAAAAATACTTACAAGTGTCACACACTGCTATGTATACCAGGCCTTTTGTGGCACAGTTCCTAGGTCTTAATACAACTGATCTCGTCCTTTCCGGTAAACTTATACATTTTTCCTCCAGAATATATTACAAGAAGCACAGCATCCACACTTCGTAGTCCCTTTTTCAAGTGGGTTAAAAACTATAATATTATACTCAAACAAATATTTCAATTTTTTCCACATTCTATAAATAAACCCAGGTTCTTCACTTAAAATTCCTGTGAAATCTGTGTTAGTCTTAAAAATGACCCAATATTTTTTCATTATTACTTTCACCTCTTTTGAGCCCCCCCCCCCCCAAAGGAACTACCATACTTCTCTTAAATTCCTTTGTTGGTGGGTTTAGTAAATATAGTAAAGCTGCATACCCTTCCACTAATATTTTTTTATTTCTTTATAAGTTGAGATAAATATATGCTAGCAATAAGCAAACATAAGTAAGAAAACATAAATGTTTACTTTTACATACTGTGAAATAAAATGCTAATATTTTAAAAGCTTCTTTATTATCAAAAAGAAAATTCTCAGATGTATTTCTATACAGGTAACTGTAAAAAAAGTAATACTACATATACTATAACTCCATATAGTATGTATAAAACATGCACATTTGTATTATTAAGCAGTTATATTTTACTTTTAATCATATTTCATTTTCAGTTGTTTAAAAAGTATAACATTGATATTTTTCTAATAATGTAGAATGATCTGGAGATAATTTAAACTTAATGATTTGAGAATTTGTTCTTAACTTTATAAATATATATTTCCTTGCCATACAGTACTCTCATCAGACTCATAAATTCATTAATTGTGGGAGAAATAACGTTCATTCATTTTCTTGAAAATCATTTTTCCTGCTATGGCATCAGAAGCGAGAGTAAATAAAAAAGAAAAAACGACCACCGCCGAAAGTGATGAAGCCCAGTGCAAAGCATTTAGTTTTAATAAATACTGTCTTGCTTGTACTTTTGGCAGTAGTCATTTTTTTTCTGTTTTATTTTCTGAGTTTGTATACACCCTTTAGTGGTTTTTATGTGTTTTATCAGAAGAGAGAGTACTGGTCACTTTTTTTGCAAAAAAGTTGAACATTCTACAAAAGTAATGTTTTTAATAAGATAAATGCTTGAAAGAATGCCTGAAGTCATTCCCAAAAATCAGACAATGTACATTCATTACAAATATGATTCTAATCTGCTTTCATTTCTTCCTCGCATCCCCAACATAAAAAAAAAAATCTTTGTAATCTCAGTTAATTTACATGTAAAAAGCTTAGCAAATAATTTTCCAAGTAGAAATTTTCCAGAAAAGTGATATAATTGATTTTAGAACTGATTTCAGAATGAGTATTTTATCTTTTGCAACATATTCTAAGCTTCCAAAATATGTCTTAAATAATTTGCTTATATTCCATGTATACAAGTCAGATAGAATTAACCCATGTGTCATATTATTATTATTATTATTATTATTATTATTATTATCATCATTATTATATCAACTATATATTGCAGAACTTCAACATATTTGCTAAGATGATCACTCTTACTACATATCTATAGTTTTGTTGTGTGATAGTTTCTTATATTTAGGATATTTAGCTATTCTTCATCATTTAGCACAAAGGCCTTGAATGCATCTTTTTCTTTACCTTTTTATCATTCACACAGTTATACCAACCCCCAACATTTCTCTATCTGTCTTTCTTGCTGTATAATTATTTTGTTTCTGGTTGATCCTTCTAAATGCCTACAGTTTCACAAAAGAACATATAGTAAATATCCAATTCTTTAACAATGTGTGCTCGTGAAGAAAATAGTACAAATAGAACAAAATATTTATGCATTATAAATTAAATGGAGAACATATTAAATTAAAATAAAAAAAGCCAAGAATGAGCCATTCTATAAACATGTTGTCACATTTGTTTATGTATTAAACATTTTTGTTCCAGCCTATCAATGATGAAGTTCCCTATTGTTTTGTATTGAAAGTGCTTAATACGTGAATAAATGTGACAATGTCTTTGTAGTGTGGCCAGTTCATGGCATTTGTTTTTTGGTTGGATTTGTAGCTTTTATACCTAGTGGTCCTCTGTTATTAAATTAAAATAAATTGCAATCAGTCACCATGTTTTATTGCCTATCTCTATATTTTGTTCTAAAATTCCTACTTTCTTATTATTCCATATGTTGAAACATAGATTTTTCCGATTTGCTTTATATGTCTTACAAACTCCATGCCTTTAAATATGGAAGCTAGCATATTAGTATCTACATCAGGTAGACTTAGGCATCCTTTTTCATCAATATTTAAGGGCTATTCAGAAAGCTTAGCTCAGTAGTACTAGCAACACTGAGTTGTTTGCTTTAGTAGTGTTACTAAGTTAACGAGTGAGACATGCAAGCACCACACAGACCAAATCTCATTAACAACTCCTTTGCATGTCTCTGAGTGGTACACCTAGCATAGGTGGAACAACTGTAGTAGCATTCCACTTCCAACCAATAGAAAACAAATGCATGGGCATCTACCACCACAGACAGACACATATACAAAAATACCCAGACAGTGAAATATGAAAACACACAATGCTATAATGCTATTTTGATCCCAGAGTAAGGCTCAATGGCAGGGCATATGGCTAATTTACATTATTTTTACCATTTCTGGTGCTTAGGATTGTTAAAACAAAATGAAAACTCCAGCAAAGCTAGAACTTCCACTGAGTGATCTCCAAAACCTCTTGTGTCAGAGGCACATGGGATATATGCAGATAATTGGCAATTCTGAATGTCCATGACTTGTTTTATCATTTTACTGGACAATTTCAGGCCAATAAAGCCAAACCCCACTAGCTGTGGATATGCATATTTCAGCCTTGTTATGACCTTGTCAGCACAAAACAAGCAAAGGCTTTGACTAAGCATTAGAAACACAGGGCTGTTATACCCAGCTGACGTCCATTATCATTAGGGTCACTGTAAAAATATCCCAAACAACAAACTAAAACAATAAGTAAAAAGGTCACTGAAAAACCAATCAGTAAAAACAAAATGAAAACTCCAGCAAAGCTATAACTTCCACTGAGTGACCTCCCAAACCTCTTGTGGCAGAGGCACATGGGATATATGCAAATGATCCTTATGAACATCAGGTGTTTCAGTTAATTGGCAATTCTGAATGTCCATGACTTGTTTCATCATTTTACTGGACAATTCCAAGCCAATAAAGCCAAACCCCACTAGCTGTGGATATGCATATTTCGGCCTTGTTATGACCTCATCAACACAGCACAAACAGAGTGTTAGACTAAGCATTAGAAACACAGGGCTGTTATACCCAGCTGACGTCCATTATCATTAGGGTCACTGCAAAAATATCCCAAGCAACAAACTAAAGCAATAAGTAAGAAGGTCACTGAAAAAATAATCAGTAAAAAAAATGAAAACTCCAGCAAAGTTAGAACTTCCACTGAATGACCTTCCAAACCTCTTGTGTCAAAGGCACATGGGATACATGCAAACAATCCTTATGAACATCAGGTGTTTTGGTTAATTGGCAATTCTGAATGTCCATGACTTGTTTCATCATTTTACTGGACAATTCTAAACCAATAAAGCCAGACCCCACTAGCTGTGGATATGCATATTTCAGCCTTGTTATGACCTCATCAGCACAGCACAAGTAGAGTGTTTGACTAAGCATTAGAAACACAGGGCTGTTATACCCAGCTGACGTCCATTATCATTAGGGTCACTGCAAAAATATCCCAAACAACAAACTAAAGCAATAAGTAAGAAGGTCACTGAAAAACCAATCAGTAAAAACAAAATGAAAACTCCAGCAAAGTTAGAACTCCCACTGAGTGACCTTCCAAACCTCTTGTGTCAGAGGCACATGGGATATATGCAAATGATCCTTTTGAACATCAGGTGTTTCAGTTAATTGGCAATTCTGAATGTCCATGAATTGTTTCATCATTTTAATGGACAATTTCAGGTGAATAAAGCCAAACCCCACTAGCTGTGGGTGTGCATTTTTCGGCCTCATTATGACCTCATCAGCACAGCACAAGCAGAGTGTTTGACTAAGCATTAGAAACACAGGGCTGTTATACCCAGCTGATGTCCATTATCATTAGGGTCACTGCAAAAATATCCCAAACAACAAACTAAAACTATAAGTAAGAAGGTCACTGAAAAACCAATCAGTAAAAACAAAATGAAAACTCCAGCAAAGCTAGAACTTCCACTGAGTGACCTCCCAAAACTCTTGTGTCAGAGGCACATGGAATATATGCATAAGATCCTTATGAACATCAGGTGTTTCAGCTAATTGGCAATTCTGAATGTTCATGACTTGTTTCGTCGCTTTACTGGATAATTTCAGGCCAATAAAGCCAAATCCCACTAGCTGTGGATATGCATATTTCAGCCTTGTTATGACCTTATCAGCACAGCATTAACATGCTTAGGATTGTGGAAATTGGCATTTTATAGCAGAACTATTCCACAGTGTGTTATGTGTTTCAGAATACCCATCCTAATCTGATTACGGTATCCTTTCGATTGGGATGCCACAAAATGAAAGAAATAAAGTTTATGTTTACTGTCTTATTTGTTTATTTACTAGACAATAACATTGTCATTTCAAATATAGTATACTCAGTGATAAAATCATTTTTATTAAATGTAATCTTTCTTTGAATGTGAAGAACATTTTTTTTCCATTTTGTTATTTTTCCATTAAACATTTCAGTAATGTGATTATAGTTTCCTTGTATGATAGAATTTTATTTTTTTTACAATTCACACATATTTTAGTTGAATAATTCCTAAATATATTATTAGACTGCTGTAACAATTATATTCTTGCACACATTTTAATGCATAGTCCTGTTTTTGATTCAACACATTTTTGTTTTATTATTTCAAGAGATTATTTCAAAAATATTAAATTATATGCAAATATTGTATTGATTCCACAATAGTCATTATTTTCAAAAAATATGACATCTGTACATGACAGCATTTAAATGTATAGTTATAATTTATTCCAATACTGTTTATATTAATTAATGTTTTTCTGAACTGAATAAGCCAATGAGTTCCAAATTAATGGAAATAATAAAGAGGACAAAAGCTAGCCTTGCTCAGTTTTTTTTATATCTGCCGCTTATCGTAAAATGCACTAGAGTTTTTAAATATATAATTTTCTTATTAAATCATCAAAGCTATACATTTATTATGAAAGCCAGTGTTTCTAATAATTTAAATAGATACAATATGTGAACCAAAAGCATTCTCTTTGTCAGGAATTAAAGTATCTTATTCCTTCTTTTTAAAATCTACATGGTAAATTACAGTCTTTCATTTGCTCACCATGAATCCAGATTGGCCTTTGTGAAATCAGCTTATTCTTTCTTTTTATAATCTTCATGGTAAATTACAGTCTTGCATTTGTTCAATATGAATCCGGCTTGCCCTTTGTGAACTAAAGAAAGGAATTGAATCTTTCATTTTTCAGTATATATTAAAAAAAAGATTGTGTAATCCATATTTAATAGTAAAATTAGCCTGTAAGAAGAATGCTTGATTATAATAGTGTTGCAATAGAATCAAGAATATCAATGAATACTTCCAAGACAAAGAGATTTGGTTATTTTTAGCACCTGAATTACATTTTGAGAAAATATACATTCAGGAATTAACTTGTGTGCACTCAGCATCTAGTTTGCTTTTAATCTTTTTTTTGTTTGAATACTTATTTCTGGATTATTTGTTGACTTCATTAAAATATTACTATTTTCTTATGATAGATTTTATTAATATTGTAGCAGAGTTCTCAATTTAAATGTCAAAGAATGCACAACTGGAATTAGTTCCTAATAATAGCACTTGGCATAACTGTATATCCAACATATTATTTTTTTCAATACCTCTAATGGATTTCTGTAATTTAGCTTTGATATAATTTTAGATGAATTTACTAGTTGTTGTAGCCCCTTAGATATTATGAAATACCATGAAAATGTAATTTTCTCTATAGCGTTTGTGGCTTAATGGCCCAGTATTTGTTGGTATCTTTGGTCAAGGCATTAACCATATCCATAAATATCCCCCATCTGTGCCTTTAACTGAGCAATATTAATATTTTGTTGAATACTAAGTAATTCATTATCCCAGTCCTTTTAACTTTAAACCAAGTCTTATAATACAAAAAGATATTTAAGCATCCCATAGTGTGTTTATACTTATTTCATCAGTTTTATTAAATGTCCCCCCCCAAAAAAAATAGATTTCCTCTTAAAGAATTATTTGAATTCTTTTAATTTGACCATGTACACAGACATTCCGAATTTATGTACTTTAATATTACTTTAAGGGTAAGCACATTATGATCATACAAAAGACAGAAAAAATATAAATGTTTTTTACCTTACAGGTGAAATCACTAGAAACAGAATACTTAAGATACATGGGTAAAGATTAAAAAAATTTATATCATTTTAGCCTTTCAGATTTAATAAACTCATACAGTTGTAATGCTTTATCTGACATAGATATTCTGCAGGTTGTTTGCAACACCAGAATCTGACATATTTAAAATAATGTTAAAATACCCCCAACACCAAACTTCTTTTTATATTGCCGAAAAAAAATCTAGATTTTTTTTCATATTTAGCACCCTAACTGAGGATCCAAAATGATAAATATTCTCTTTTGATATTCTATAATGACCATTGCAAAGAAGCCTTCTTTGTCATTATACATGCATATTATTTGGTTATACTTGCATTTTTATTCATATGCTGTTCCTCCTCTTTTCTTAAATTTGTATGATGAATTAGCCAACAGCAAATAATGATTAAAATCAATGTGATCTTTGGGTGTCTGGTTGTCCTCTCTCTCTCTCTCTCTCTCTCTCTCTTTGGTTTTGAAAATATAAATGACTTCACAAGAGGGGACACTAAAATTAATACATAACAGTAACATACCACTAAGCATAAATCTACAAATAAATATTTCCATCAATTTATATTTAAATCAGATTTCTGTAACTAAACTATGTTAGTAGTCTAACCAACCTATGTACCAAAGTTTCAGTACTAATATTGCTTCCACCTTCCAGTACTACTACAGAAAAATTGATGAAATTTAAATCAGATATATTCTTATTAATTTGCTCGTACCCAGTCTCATAATTGTGCAGCAATATGTTTTAAAAGACATATAGTGAGTTTTGTATATTACATTTTATATCTAAATAATAAGAGTAGAAAATATAGAAAGATAGAAAATGCAACATTCATTCATTCATGCAAATGTATTTCTTTCATCTTTTCTACCTCTTCCATTATACTTCTTCATCCACTAATCTATTACCTAATCTTATTTTCCCTATGCCCACAGCTATTACAAAAAATTAACATGTAGCTGTATCAGCAACTATATTCCCTTCTTTTTGAGAATATTGAGTATTTTGGTATATTCTTTGTAGTTCTCATCATATACAAGTTTTATTTCAGGCACATAAGGTTTATATTGATACTTAAACTAAGATATAAGGATAAGCAATAAACAAAATATTCTTTTATTTTCTCTGTGATTATCTTATTTTATTGACATTAATGCTTTTTATCATCCCTTATTAAATAGCTTAATATTTCACAATATGGCAGTAAGTGTTATTCACTATTTATTCTTTATTGGTATCTTCAATATTTATTCTTTGACCTGCAACACTATCTAATACTTTCATTTTATTTTTCTACTCATCCTTAACTATTACATAATTGTTCTCTGCATTCAGAATTTTCCATTTTTTTGCTTCATCCTCTCTTTCTTGTTTTTTCATCCACTCTTTATTTACCTCCATTTCTGTCATGCCAGATTTCTCAAACTTTTCAGTTTCTTTATTTCCTTCTAAAATGTAATAGTCAAACTTTCAAGAGTGACGAGAAAAAGGAAATATTACAAAAATGGGAAAAGATCAATTCAAAATTTAGCTAAAATGTTTGCATTATCAGTCATTTACATAGCAGTATAGTTTTATGATTTGTTAGAATACTTTTTCATATTTTTAATAGAGTTAATTTATGTTCTTATTTTAGTCCATGAAATATATTGCTTACTTCTCTTCTTCGTGTTATTTTGTGTTACACATAGATTTCAGTTCAATATCTCATATTATACATCTGTTCTGTGCTTAACATTACATTCAACAGGATTATTACAATTATATAACATGTTGATATTATTTGTAAAAATATGAATTAGCATCCATTATTTCACATAGAGTGTTATATTGCCTTCTCATACTTTTTTCTTTTCATTGTTTAGTTTTTAGCTTTAATAAATGTGCATAGAACATATAGAACATAACTTTTCCTTAAAAAAGTAATCCAGTTTTCGCTATCAGCATCCACACAGAACAGCACATATTGCAAAAATCATCATGCCTTCAAATGTCTGTGACTGAAAGGGTCAGTGTTTGTGCTGCTGACCAACTGTAGCACTGCTCTGCTTATTTAAAGAAGGAATTACAAGTGGGTACAACTGCACTGCAGTCCTGTAGAGGAAAGAAGAATCTGTTTGCTTAGGGCATTTCTGTTTGCTGTTATATTCACCTCAAGGTTTTTTTTAAGAGCTGAGTAAATTTATATCTTTTATTTTTGTATCTGTGACTGAAAGGGGTGGGTCTTTGTGCTACTGGTCAATTGTAGGGATGCTCTGCTTATTTAAAGCAGGAACTGTGATCAAAAGTGAATGCACTGTAGCCTTGTGTAAGAAATAACCATTTGTGTGCTTTGGGCATTTCTATTTCCTGTTATTGTCACCTTGAGTCCATTTAAGTTAATTTATACTTGTGTGTATGTGTGTGTGTGTGTGTGTGTGTGTGTGTGTGTGTGTGTGTGTGTGTGTGTGTGTGTGTGTGTGTGTGTGTCTGTGTGTGCCTGACTGAAAGGAGTTGGTGTTTGCACTGCTGGCCATTTCTAGGGCTGCTCATCTTACTTAAAATAGAAACTATGAGCAGACACTCTCACAGCCCACAGTGACAAATTCTGTTTTCAGGATCTTCTTGAAAGTGGATTTTTGTTTATATGTAAGGTAAGTGATATGTATTCTAATGTTGTCGAAGACAGGGATTTAAAGAACAGTACTTGTAATAAAAATGCCTAGATTTCTTCTGGTCTGGCTAAATTGTTTGATGAAATAAGAATTCAGGTTCAGCATGAAACAGCTCCTACTTATTTGTTTCTTGTTGTTAAGTTATTACAAATAGAGAGATTCAAACTTTACCTTTTAGTAAATCTGATAGCTTACATAATTTAGAAGTTAATCACCACAATGTAGAGCTGTTAAAGTCAATCTCCTTAGAAAAATAATAAGAATCAGCAAGTAGTTGAGGTTAACTGAAGTATGGTTGTAGAGAAGAACAGTAACTCAAATGCAGATTTATAAGAAAAGATTGCTAATTATGAAACAAAACAAAAAGGATATGGGTGAAAAGATGTTTAAATTATGCGTATAATAATGACATGGGTGATGACATACATTATTTTGACAGAAAGGCAAGGAAGAAATCACTGGGAGGTTCACTCTTGTTAGATGGTATGGATTCTGGGGAAGAAGGATAAATGATCTGAAATGTGACACTAATGATAGAACTGCATTAATTATTGGTGATTCAATGTTATAAGTAGCACAAAATCAGATATCTGGTAAGAATAAAGAGCCTGTTGCACTGGTATTTAACATGTTGTACTGTGAGGGACATTATTTGGCCTTAAAATCCCTCGTTAAGAATGGTAAATAATATGGTAAAGTTATTACTGTTGGTGGTGTAAATGATGTGGGAAAATGCAATTCTTATTCAGCAGTTATATTAAGGATATTATTTAAGTGAGCTCAAAAGTGAGTTTGTGGTTAGTCTTCTGTGATGTAATAACTGCCCTAAAGTGTGGTCAAGTTTTTACTAAATTGAATACAAGTTTTAATAATCTCTTAAGAAGAATTTGCCTAGAAGCATCTTTTGATGTAATTACCTTATGGAAAGATATGATTTATAACTTTTTTATTTTGGTTTTGGTAAGTTTAATTTAAGTTTTGCTGGTAATAGGTTTCTTTTCAAGGAACCTATGGGGTTTGTAAACTCTTTTTCAGAGAGAGAAGGTAAAAAATAAAGGCTGGTACATTTTTTTGATAACAGAGACTCAGATTTTCTGAAAATAATCCTCCACTTTGGTTGCCTGGTTATAGGGCATGTCATAATTTTAGAAGACAAAAAAGGGAGGTGGAGTACTTACCTATGTTAATGAGAACTTGGTCTCAATTTTTTTAAGTAATAGTATGAATTCTGATATTGTCAGCTAACATTTATATTAATTATTATATTAATACATTACAGCTCCAAATTTAAGTGTTGCAGAGAATTGGGGAGTTTAATAAGATTATTATTTCTAGCTTCAGTAATGGGTATGAGTTTGTTGCTGGTGACTTGAATGGTCCCAATGTTCATTGGGAGGGTTTAATCAGTGGTGTAGTTAAAAATTAGTATGAAACATAGATATAAACAACTAGCTGGGAAACCCACTAGGGGTAAGAGTATATTGGATATTGTCCAGACTAATTCTGATAAAACTGAAGTGCAATGTACAATTCAGCCTGAATTGATGGGGTCAGAGCATTATTGTACTGGATGGAAGAATTTAGTATATTTTTTTCATTCTAAAAGAAGGCAAAAATGAAAAAGATAATAGACATGCTTTTTACAGGATCTAATTTTATTAAAGTTAACTAAATAAAAATGGAATTTGGAGGAATTTTTTTTAGATTTATACCAGTTGGGAGAATTTTTACATATTCCCAAACAATTTGACAGCTATGTCAAACTAGTATCTATAAGATCTAGAATAAATAAAACTCAGTGGTGAAATAGGGAGATAGAAAAAGTTTACAACAGATGTAGGTATCTTTGAAAAAAGGCTAACAAAAGATGTAGGTATCTTTGAAAAAAGTTTAGACACTATCCTAACAATTGTAATAAGGGCAGATAGAAACATGCCAGAATTAACTTTCTTAAACATTTAAGGTAGGCTAGACAAGATGATGAAAAGAAACTTACTACTAAAATTTTGGATAATATAAAAGTTTTGCAAACATATAAAATACTACAAGTCCAACATATCTGATTACAATATTTTGTGGAAGGGTACTGTCTGGTTTATTTCTGATATTATGGTTATAGCTCAAATTGATTATTCATGCAATGATCACTTTATCTTTAATTATGAAACCCATTCTCCTAATTTACTTTTAAATGGCAATGTAGAAATGTTTAAGATAAATCCAAGCTCCACTGCTGGACCTAATATGATAAATTGGTATTTTTGAAGGCTATAATAAGTAATGTAACACCTAATTTGATATATCTCTTTCAGAGGTTATTGGAAACAGGGTATTTCCCAAATTTCTGGAAAGAGGCACCAGTACTTCCAGTTCCTAAAAGTGGAGCTCAATCTGTTATTAATAACTATAGACCTTTTAGTTTGTGTTTTCTGGGGAAATATTTTGTTAGAGTTATCACTCAGTACATTCTAGAGTCTTTTGGGTTAAACAAGGATAATACGCAGCATGAATTTATTCAGAGAAGAACATGTTTGACATGTTTATTATTCTTTTACCCCAACATTTGTGGAACATTTTGGCTGAGGGGTCACCACTGGATGTTTATTTGGATATGACAAAGGCTTTTGATACTATTCCCCATCATCAAATGATTTATATGATGCCTAAGTGTAATCTGAATCATTATGTTGTAAAGTGGGTGATGAATTGGTTATCAAACAGAATTTGTAGAGTAAGAAATTGTGATACTTTCCCAGTAGCAAACAATATACTCTGGTGTTCCTTAGGGTTCTATGTTGGGGTCTGTTTTACTTGGCCTATTTATGGCAACTTTCCCATTTTATAGTGAGTTATGGATATATAAATATGCTGCTGATAGTAAAGTTGATTCAGTTATTATAGATTTAGAGGATCAGAGTATTACAGCGATTTTTGGATTAATTATTTTTTGTAGTACAGTTAGTAATATAGAGTTTAATTTAAAAAAGACATGTATTATACATTTTAGGAAAATTTTTCTCAGTTTCCCATACATGATAAATAACTGATTAAATATGTGACTGGTGTAAAGTATTTAGACATAAAGTTCAACATGGATTTGAATTTTGATTCTCATTTACTGGATGTTATTAAAAGGTGTTATCTTGAACTAAAAAATGTATTGTGGGCTGTTGTGAACAGGTATAGAAATGGTTTGTTTCCGTTTTTTAAGGTAATACTATGACCAGGGATTGAATATGGTGGGTCCATGTGTATGTATAACACAGTTCAGACGGAAAGACTTGAAAGGATACAAAAGTTTCTGACTCATCAATTAGAGGTTTGAGAAGTATTAGTTACTGGAGATTGATGAAATCATTATAACTTTTTTTATTATGTATAAATTCTTTAGAGAGGATATATTGTAATATATAAATGTATACTTTCTGAGTATTGTATACTTTCTGAGGGTTATGGAGCTAGTGTGGGTATTTCTAGACTGAATCATTATTTAATGCAATTTCATTTTAGGGCTACTTTTTGCTGGAATTCCTTACTGCTTATGATTAGGAAATTAGAATCCATTACCCTGTTAATACAGTGATAGGATATTTAAATCCAGTCTTATCAGAGTTAAACTCTTAGATGATAGTAAGTCATACTAAGGATCTGAGTTTGAAATGCAGAACATTGGATGTTGAACATTCTCTAGTTTTCTTTATGAAAGCTTATTTGTAATGAAGTATCAATTTCTATGCAAAGCAACGCCCAAATATACTCCCTTTTATGGGTTGTAAATAACCTTGTTTTATTCAATTTTTATGGTCTTTAAGAACTCAAATACCTTTATGAAAGTAAAATTTTCATTGAACAAGTTTATTGTAAATGTTATTTAGTATCATCAATTTACATGTACTTTATTGTTTTTAAATAAGATGACATAATTCCAACACACTGTCACTTTATCTTCTTTAAATCTGTTTATTATTTAGTTAAATTTGTAATTTTCAATAATCAACATAAAAATATTCAGCTATGAAATGTTAGATTTACATATATAATTATATATTAAACAGAAAATCAGTAATTGGTGTGTACAAACAAGTAGAGCTATATTAGTCTGTGCACTTTCATGAAGTGAAAATCAATTATGTTGTCAGATAGTCAATAAAGGACATGAAACCTCATTGCTGAAACTTGTAATTATAAATATATTCAACTATAAGATATTACCCTACAGTCTGTATTGAGTCATACTCTGTTATAAAGAAATTATCAGTGTTAGCTATGATTTATCTAGCTATAGTAAATAATATCTGCTAAAAATATAATATATTAAACAGATCAAATATATGAAAAACTCAAAAGAGGACTTGCCCATAAAATGAAAATGTTAAGTATTCAAGAAAATACTGGCTCGGAAATGTGGAACAAATAGTAATTGTGTAATGTACATACATTAATAAATAAATAAAATGTTCTGTGCAGTTATATAAGAACAAAATCTAGTATTTAATTATTAAGTTCTAAGCCATTTTTTAACTTTATACTTGTTGGAAGACTCCAAATGCAAAATGCTTTGATAGCTGTGTAGCTTAAAAACTATTTTTTTTGTCATTCCTGATTGCAAGATGTACTACATTATCAGCTCAGGTCACATGACACTTTTTGTGTCTTTGCATGCAGCTCATCAATGAATGCTATAAAGTCATTGCATGAAAATCCTCTTGTCAATCAGTGCATCCCAAACCAATATCAAATAGGTGTCTCACATAATGGCCTAAAAACATCATTCTAAATTCTCATCTTAAAACACTCTGTGTATACATTCAACTTTTCTCCAGCTATATTTTGAATAAAAAACAAAGAAGTACTCTGCACTCTCAGAGCAGCCAGCCTTTAGCCCAGGATTGTTCAACTTTATACCAATGCTTAATATCATTGTATTCTCATACTGGGAAGCACAGCTTCTAATAATAAAGTCTTTACAAAATAATTAAAAAAATACTCACAATAGTGAAAGGAAAAATGTTAACCATTAGAGCCCCCACTGCAGGACACAACAATAAATGTAAACTATTTCATATTGAACTCAACATTCCTTTACACTCTCCCCGTACAATGTATATGGCATCTCTTTCAGATGTGCAATTTCCCAAAACAACCACAGCTCTCGTCATACCAGGCAGTTATGCTTCAGTAATAAAAAGTTCCATGTACCCATTTATGCATCTCTGTGCAACAAGCTGCTCAATTGTAGTAGAAGTTACAGTGTTGCTTACTTACTGTGCCCTCTCAATGTTCAAAATCTTATGTTACTGTTAGATATTAAATATGCTGAAAGAAAAAGCTTGCTTAAATGCAGAAACAGAGTTTAGTAATATGTGATCAGCAACCATACTAAATGACTGTGGCTTTAAAAAATAAGGAACTTGCTTATAAGTGTATTACACACACATCAAGAAAGCTGAACTTCTTACAGACATGACAAGAATGTAATCTGCTTTCACTGGACAACAGGATATGCTTTTCTAAGAAAGTTTAAAAATGTGTTTTTCTAATCCACAAGGCATTTTCTTGAAGACAGTTTACTTATCAGAATTTGCACAAGAACAGATGTGTTAGCATTTGCGTCATCAAGGCGCCATATAATTTTTCGATGGCAAGCTAGCCTGCATCTGAACCTACACTCTGCATTCAACCACAGGGGGAGTGATGGTAAGCCCTGCAGAGGGTTACTTCAGTTAAATTGCAGTAACTAACATTTGTATGTATGTGTCAATTCTGAACAGAAGTATTCCAGTTTATGCAGCTTGCAGTAGTAAAGTTTTTTAGACGTCTACATCCGGAGTGAGACAGAAGTTCCAGTCGCAGTGCCATAATTTCACTAAAGAAAAGGAGGATATCCACTAGCCCAACAGTCCACTGCCTGTTGTGCTTTCCCAGCTTCTCAAGTGACTCTGAAAAATTTCTAGCCATCAGCAACAACAGCCTGATCACCTGTTTTCTTGCTAACTGGTAAGACTTTTTTCTGTGTCACATATTTAGTGTGGATGATGTTAAATAGTTTGTATATTCTTACATAGTTTGTATATTCTTAGACAGTTTGTATATTATTAGACAGTATGGATAGTAAATTGCAATGTTGGTATACACAGCATATTAGTAAATGTAAAACCTTAGTAGGGCAGGTTGATAGTAAGGCATTATGCAAATGTATTACAATATTTGACTGGTATCTCAAAGAAAACCATGTGAAATATGACAAATGGTTATTGTGTGCTTCAACAAAAACTGCATTTTGTGTATTATGCCATAAAACGTATTGCATAATATTGCTAAAACAATAGACTGTGAAGACAGATCTGTTCATGATAAAGAATTAACTAAGGCTAAAGTGTTTCCATTATATTCAGATGTTAAACAGTTATGTCCTGTCACCACATGTGAGTCAAATCAGTTGCTGATAGAACCCTTAGTACATTTTGTTACAAAAAAATGTAGTAAACTTCTAAAAAAGAGACCCAATGAGTTCAGGAAGTTTAGACAAGTTATACAAACATTTTTTTCAAAAGTGCATAAGAGTTTCAGATTCAGCAGAACAGGTTCCTGAGACATATCAGGCAGACCATGAGGAGACTCTTAAACAACAGTTACAAGATGAAGAAAATAGATTAGCTGAACTGACAGAGACTAACTTCCTTCATACATTGGGAAAGAGTAGGAAACTACAGCTGATCTGTGCAAAAGAAATATATTTTATAATATGTTTGTGCTTTGAAAATGGTTAAGCTTACATGGTAGGATAGTGAAATACAAATCATTCTCAAATGTTTAAAACTTCCATTCAATTAAAGCAATATATTTATCAGTACTACAGTAAAGTAGAGCATATGACTGACATTCTCATAGCATAGTCAAAAGGTAAACAAAACAGTTCTTGTATATAAAAATTAAATAAAAATAGTTAAAAAGAGTAATGATTTAAAGTCACAAGACTGACATGCATGTATTTTCTTTTTATACAACACACAAGAATAACAGGCAGACAACAGCAAATATAAATAATGTAAATATATAAATGTGTTTGTTAAGCTAATATCTATTTATTTTTTTACATTTTTTTTATAATTGTATAGTAACACCACAACAAACAGTTAAAGTTCTGAATTTTAAAAAGAAATAAAATCACGGATGGTATTAGTCAAACAGTCTTTGTAAAATGAATGTCAGAACAGTTAAATAAATAACTAAAAAAATACTGAAATCAAAAGTTAAAAAATATATATGATTAAAGGAAAAATGCTAAAAAGGGTTAACTGAAATGTGAGCTCAGACCTTCCTAAACTGGATGAATAGTTACAGGAAATGTTGAAAAGATAAGATAAGAAACAAGACTGCTAGACAAGTGGCTTGAGTTTTTCTAAAAACTTATTATTTAAAGCATAATTGTTAAAATGTTCACATGCAACACTATTTGGTAATTATAATAAAACATCACAATTGTGCATATATGTCACTGATAAAAAATAATAAAAAAAAAAAAAACCTTAGTTACATCAAGTATAGCCAACAGATGGGTTATAGCATACATACAGTTCAAATAAAGTATACAGGAGGGTACAAATAACTACTACTAGTAGAAATAGACAGCAAAGGCAACAGAAAAGATGATCAGATCAGACAAAGGTCTACAGTTTAATAACCTAATAAAGCAAATGTATAACCAAAGTGTTGGGCTGACATATATTATAAAGCAAATAAACAATACTGCAGTACTACAGGGGGAGGGGTACTTTATCAGTTTTACACACTGTGTGAGCAGTATGTGTTGCAAAAGGGTCAGAAATAAAGCTACAAGAAAAAAAATAATATTTCATTCCTTCTTGACAATACTCTTTTAGGGGGAAGGAAAAAACAGGTATTAGTGCATTAGACATACTGGTAAACTGGATTAAACTTTACAGAATAAGATATTTTACAAGTTAATAGCTATCATAATGGTTATTATTGTATTGTTTAGTATTAAATTGTATTTACAACCTGTTAAACTGTAAAGTTATACAACAGATGGTTTAAAAAACAAGAGATGGCTTAAAATTGATTAAAGATATACAAGAGAAAGTAAAGATATGTATAAATTGAGCAAGAATGGTCACTATTTTTTAATATGTTTTTGACAAAACAATGTTGGTATAAAAAAGAAAATAACAGGACATATGGATTTGGTATCAATTCCACTAGATATTTCTAAAGAGACATAAACATTTTCCAAGATTTTGCTTAATATTAATGCTATTAAATTTGTAAGATTAGACTAAATTTACTTTATAGTCTTTGTATGTACAAATACAGAAGAATTCAGTACAAATTAAATTAATGTCTAGCAATAAATATGTGTGAAAAACCATGTTTTAAAAAAAATTGGCTTCAGGATAGCTGCTAGATTAAAATGCATGAATAGCAAACAGTCTGTGTAAATACATACTGTACAGAATACATTGTATTAAGTTTAAAAGTAATTTGTCAAGTTGTAATATCATTGGTTTTACCCCAGTAAAATAATTGCTTTCAAATATTTATTATCTAAGCCCAGTTCAGTACTTTACCAAGATGTTAATGGGCAGTTCAAAGACATGAACACAATGTTATGGTTAAAATGACATTGAAACTGTATATTTTCAGTAGTGTATAAATGCTTGCAGTCGCACATGGTTCTTGTCTCTAATAGTTAATTCAACAGTTGCAAGTTCTAAGTCATAAATTAAATTCTGTAATTGCAAAAGAATAAATTAATCGAGTTAAACTAAAGCAGACACAGCTCATAACTGATAAAATATTTTCACAGAATGGTCTGCAAAAGAAAAAGTTGTTAAATACATTCAGTTTGTTAGTAATACTTTAATATCACTGTATTAACTATGTAAAATTGCATTTTGATTTGTTGTATCAAAAGACTATATAATGTGATATAAAAAATACATATCAGTATAAAATGTTTTGAGTATGTTTAAAAACAGAGGGAATTGTTAGATATTAAATATGCTGAAAGAAAAAGATTGCTTAAATGCAGAAACAGAGTTTAGTAATATGTGATCAGCAACCATACTAAATGACTGTGGCTTTAAAAAATAAGGAACTTGCTTATAAGTGTATTACACACACATCAAGAAAGCTGAACTTCTTACAGACATGACAAGAATGTAATCTGCTTTCACTGGACAACAGGATATGCTTTTCTAAGAAAGTTTAAAAATGTGCTTTTCTAATCCACAAGGCGTTTTCTTGAAGACAGTTTACTTGTCATCAAGGCAGTATTTTTCCAAAACCAAGAGGGTGTGTGTTTAACTAAAATATGTATAAAAAGTCTGTATTAAATCTAGTTATGTTAGGGGTATGGTAGGGACTCATTTGTCCTGAGGTAAATGTTATATCTCTCACATCATCTGTACTATATGAGAAGTAAAGTTGGAACAGTACTTTAAGCTGCAACGTTTGTCCAGTTTGGTTTATTATAAAAAGTTATTGGTTACTGCTCTCTAAAGTTGATGCCGCAAAGTATATTCTCTCATCAGTGTATATTCTACAAGTTTCTGTATGCGACAGATTGTGAATGCAAATATAACTAGACTTTAAATTTTAGCAGAATCCAGCCAGCAAATCCCACAGCAAGAGCAAGCAGTAAGAAGCAGTAAGCAGAAAGAGAGATCTAAATATTTTTTCAGTTACCAACACCGATACCAAGATATCTGTTTACACTAAGAGCCTATACTCCTTCCTACATAAGGAACATGCAAACTTCATCTCTTCTGTGCCACAAAAGTACCTTTGCAGAAGCCACAGACTAAATATATTTGCTTATATTTCAACATCATGTCAAGAGGTCTCCATGGATAGTTTCTAATAATGAAGCAGTGATACATGTATGTAGCTTGTTACAATATCTCCAGCCACAATACTATGCAATCAAGTAGATCCTCATTGTTTTAGTTCAGAAATTGTTAATTACACTAGTTTATTAATATTCAGGACATATGTTATAGAAACAGATCTTACTCACAATCTTAAATATAAAACAGAATTAGGACTATAATTCTGGTTAATATTTTGAGAACATAAGTCATATTATTAAGGTCTATGAAGCACTCTACTTTAAAGGTAGATATATTTTTTAAGGTTTTCAACTAAGTAAACCTTCTCATCCCAGGCATTACCTTTAATGGGAGATTGGCTGTTTTTAATCAAATTTCTCCAATGGTTTAATAAATATTCATAAACTTATTTTCATAATTTCTAACTTAGAAATTGTAACATTTAGCATTCACTATTTTCAAAATTAATAAAAAATATTTAATTACTAAATATAAAACTCTTGTGTAAAATTTGCACCTGTATTTTAGAAATAAATGCAAGCTTAAAAGAAGGGAGAGTAGCTTATTGTCAGTAATATAATAAACCACACCTTAGTTTGAGATGGTGCAATTCCAGAGGGATTACCCAGGGTACCAGTTTATCTAGTACTGCCGTGGCCCTTTCTCTATCACATGCAAGCGCTTCTTGTAACTACAGTATTTGAGAGAAACATGGTGTTAGGAGACTCACCCTGTTATTCTGCTCATTTTTTTTTTCTGAAACCGTGGATCACTCTGCCATTCTCCTCAATGATTTCTAGAACTCCAAATATTCTTATGTTAATTGTGTTTTTCCTTTTCCTGAGATTTCTCATTTGTTTATTAACTAGACATTTTTTAAATAATTTCTCTGTGGTATTTTTCCTTCCTTATTCTCTTTCTTGTCATTTAGAAATTGTGTAATGCTCTTAGGAGTTCCTTGCTTAAAACCATTTCTTTAAGCAGTTTATTTTGTTTGACCCAGTTATCACGGATAAAACCCATTTTGCTTTGAAACTGATCAACTTTCAAAGTAAGTTCCTGAATAAAATAAATCATCTGTTGAAAATCTTTTTTAATCAGTGAGAGTTCATAGTAGGAGGTTTTGTAGAAGTCATTTTTGAAGAAGCCTGATCCCATACATTTTTCTGGAAAATTGAGATGACTAATAAATGTTGAAAAAAAAGACATTTTCTAAATGTATTTGACTGCATTCATATTTTGAAATAAGACAGCTCTTGTGTTGGTTAGATCAAATAAATCTATGCTGTCAAAAGTTAGATTTTACTGCAGTGTATCACACTAGAACTGTTGCACATCAGCCATCTTGCAAACCTCTATCACTGTTAACTTATTTTATTCAGAACTTAATACCTCAAGCTACTCTACAATGGGTCAGTCAAGTGAGATGTGTTTTTAAGTTTCTGTTGAGAGGGCATTTGCTGTATAATCTTTAACATATAGAATTCAGGAAATTTTGAGATTCAGCCCTATCTCATCCTTGCAACTATATGGTGGCACATTCTTGTGTTTATGTGTTAAAGGATTGGTTTGATAAGACAATGATTTAATTTAGTTCTCCTAAATGCTTTAAGTATATTGTGCTTCTTTTGACTGGGCAATTATAGTTAGTAACCTATACTAAGAAATAATATCAATTTTAGCATATATATTTGGTAGGATTGTTGAAAGAATACTCACATTCTGTGGACACCTCCAAATGCATATAACTATTTCATTTATACTAATTCATTAATGACTGCAGTTACATAATTTGGCAAACACTGGACAAATATTATTGTGCTTAAATTCATTATACTACCAGAACGGTGATTTTATGAATAGCTGAAATCCATAAGGACATTTGATGGGCAGCTTAAATAATTTGTATTTGTATTTGTTTTCTAGGGTAGTACACTGGTCTCTATGGACCTTTTTCAGACTCAGCCCGGGAGCAGTGTCTGATTAAGTGACTTTCTCACAGTCACACAGCTAAGCAATAAAGGCTGAGGGAATAAAACCTTGCACCACTGCACCACAGGAAACAGCTCATTAACAGCTCCTTAATCCTCTAAACCAACTGCCAGAAATATAATTATCCAAATTAAAGGAAAATGTGCTCTACCTAGGGTATATAACTAGACAAGATCCATCCTTTCCATCAGTATTATAATTTGGACAGACCCATATTGAGTAATAAAATGAATAGGTAAACATTTGAGTAAATACAGGAATAATGCACATATTAAGCTTCTACTTGAACACAAATCATTACATAATAGAACATGTCAAATAAAGTTAATATATGGAATGGCTTCCACAAAGCCATAGGTTTAATTGCCAAACCTAAAACCTACTGGCTTTCAGGATGCTTACTTGATCATTACCCCTATGTGTCTGCCTCCCATATATATTCCAAGACTATTTTCAAATAGTTAATAACTGATGTTTTCAAATGGTAAAGGGACTCTTGTTCTATAATCCTGAAATATAACATGTCAACATATCTACAGGTCTCTTAAATTTAGTATGAACAACCATATCCTTAAGTTCCTTCCTCTCTTATAATAAAATATGGGTAATTTTTCTGTAATATCTTGTAAATCCCTATATTTTCTCAAAAAGCCCCAATAATATAATAACATCTTCTTTATATCGGGACTCAGAATATTATATGTGGTAACTATAAAAATCCTTGTCTTTTCCACATCCTTCTCCTTATGGTAATCATACCTATTTGCAATATTATTGTTATATAACCCTTCATCTACATTATGTTTCAAAAATCTATGTAAAACAGCCTCCAATATATGTTTTTTGTATCCCCTATTCAAAAACATATTAGCAGTACAAACAACTCATCATTCATATTTTCAGAATCATTGCACAACCGAGAAATTCGTAATATTTCCTCATGGGGAAGTGAGTTGGTAATATATGATGAATGACAACTGGTACCTAATAGAAATTTATTAACTTCATTAAATTTACGGTGTATACTGGTTTTAATAGAACCATCTTGTTGTCCACGTAGGACTAAATCTAAAAACATAACTTTAACACCATGTTATAAACCATCAAAACTAATACAAAATCTATTATGATGTAATTTATCTATAAACTCTGTTACCCGATCAATACCACCTTCACAAAGAGAGAGAAGATCATCAATAAATCTAAAATATTTCAGAACAAATTTTTCATAAAACTCACATATATATATATATATATATATATATATATATATATATATATATATATATATATATTCAGACTCAAACATCCCCATAAACAAGTTAGCGTACATTGGAGCAAACAGAGAACCCATTGCTGTTCCTGTTAGCCGATGGTATAATAGTGGATACAAAAAACATATAGTAGAGGCTGTTTTACATAGATTTTTGAAACGTAATGTAGATGAAGGGCTGTATAACAATAATATTGTAAATAGGTATAATTACCATAAGGAGAAGGATGTAGAAAAGACAAGGGTTATTTATTGTTGCCATATACAATGTTCTGAATCCTGATATAAATAATATATTATATTACTGGGACTTTTTGAGAAAATGTAGGGATTTACAAGATATTACAGAAAAAAATATCCATATTTTCTTATAAGAGAAGAAGGAACATTAAGGTTGTTCATACTAAATTATGAAATATATCTGACACTTTTACTATTATTGTTATTTATTTTTAGAATTACATTACACAGGCTGGTGTTTGTTTATCATAGTAGTACTTTCCACACATAGACTCTTAAAGAGAGCATGAATTGACATGCAGAACTGGATCATGGTCAAATGGGGACCAAGGCAGAGTAAAAGATTGGGGCCCAACACTCACATACACAGCACTCCCCCTCACCGCAGCCATTCCAGTGTTCCATTACTTGGCTATTTCTCTCCAGTTACCACAAACACTGTTCAAACCTTTCAGTGTGCATACTAGTTTCTTCTTTACTTCTACAATGATTACAGATATTTGGATTTAATTTAAAACTTTTATTTCAAATTTTATAGGACAAATGCTGACAGATACTTGCTAATCAAAGCAATACAGTCACACTGAAAACAGACATAACTTTAACATTAAAGTTCTCTGCCCTTGAAACTCACATTCTTTGAAATGGTGTTGAAACTCACATTCAAAGAAAATGCATCTGGCCAGTGGTGGATTAAATTTACCTTTTGGCTGTTTTTAAACCTTAGGCCCCTTGCACACATTCTTACGACAATGCATACATATATGTGTTTTTTGATTCATCTTCCTGGTTGTATTACATTCTATTCCTTGTATAATACAGCACCACTTGTTTGAGTGTGGTTTAAATTTAATTAAACAAAATATATGAACCAATAATGACAAAACTGCATATTTCACAACATTTCAATCATACAAGGCCACTCAGACTTCTATCATTGCAATCCACCAATATCAGTCAGTATATGCACAGTCTCTGCTATTTTGCTCTGCATTTTCCAGTACCCCTCAAAAAAGTTTGCAGTTTTGAGAAAACAGTGAGGGTTAATGCCATCAAATAATTCCAGACATTATAGTCTCAAACGTTGTCTTCATCAGAGAATCATATTAATACAAATCCTCTTATAGTATCAGCTTTCTAAGTAAATGCTGCAATAACTAAAGAGTGCCTAAAAAGATTCAGTTTTTTTAATCCTTGATTATTTTTTTTCCTGATTTCAAAGAGAATAGCTTGAGAGCTGTGCAGGGATGTGTCCATGTGGTAAGATGTTATTTAACATGATTGACTGTAGTCCAATCGGGTTTTCCTTGATTCTGTGCGTGGAATTATGAGAAATGCTGTCTGACCTCTAAGAACTTGAGATTTTAATATTACATGTGTTAACATTTATCATGTATGTTATATAACCATCTCACAGAACTTGGGATTTTAATGTTACTTGTGTTAACATTTATTGTGCTTGTTATATAAACATTATTTCTAAAGTACTATGGTATAATTTGGTGTTTATTCTGTATGTATCTTCACTGTATCCTTGGCTTGGGTGGTCAGTTCATTGTTTATTGGTTACATTAAATTCATGATTGCCCTTCAGTTTTCCAATATAATTAAGGAATACTTATTATAGAATGATAGCATGTTTGTATTTAAAAATGTGTACACTGATTGGTCAGCCAACCAGCGTTCCCTGTTGTAAATCGAGCATATACCAATAGAAAAAGTCCAGTTGCACTTTATTAGAATGAGCTCTGGAAATATACATTTCAAGTGTCTAGATTTCACAATGTCAAAATTTTGCCTCATATCTTAGGTCTGTCCCTCGTCAAATTTGTGGTTTACCAGAAAATCACTGAGGAGTGAAGTCACTATATAATGACAGCACATTTTAATTAAAAAAATTATATCCTTCAGACAATGCATGGTGGCATAATTCCTGTTAATCTATCAGCTTTCTAAGTTTATAAGAGAAACATTTACAACTCATCCCATATTACTTCCTTTTTTGTCTTTAGCTAATCTTTTTACTGTAAACTTGTTTTGAGTTCTGCTTGATGTCCTGGACTTATAGCAATGAGCAAACAACTATTTATTTGTAAACTGAAAATGGACATAGCATACATTATAAATACTGGCCATGACCTGATGCAAGCTAGTAAAAACTTATAGTTTTTTGCTGTTGCTCAGTTGGATTCATGGCTGAACCTGCTAAGCTCAACCTCACTTTGCTCAGGCTCACTCCAGTCCTCCACCCTACCCCCATTTCCACCCACCTCTACTATCCCCACACCCCATTCCCACCCACCACTACTATCCCCACATTTATACTTAACCTCAGAACACGCCTCCCTCCCTATTCTTCCAGTCACTACAGCCATACCGTTAATTGTTAATTAGTAATACACTTAATACTAACACCCTACCCTTACTGCTCACAACTACATCAGCCCAGCACTTCCTCAATTCACCTAGTCAATTAGAATCCCTTTATCAACTATACACATAATGTTATTTCAACACTTTGTATTATGTACCTTGCTCATTACAACACACCTTTACACATCCTGTCTTTATCAACATCTTACCACCATCCATTCTCCTAGCAACCCACTCATAGTCCCACCCCATACCTCTATAACCAGCTTTACTATTTCACCTCACCTTTACAATAACATCACCATTGAACTTTTCTCTGGCAAATATTTTCATTCACATAAAATTCAAATCCTGTTGTACAAATCTGCTAGACTAGTTATCAGGCTTACCCACCTATTTTAGTCATTTCAGCCCATAGTACACAAAGTGGGGACATACATCTTAATCCAGGCTCTCAACCTCCACAACAAATACCCAAATCTTCTTATATCCCAGTCACTCCAAGGATCACACACCTCCTTCACAGCAATACAGATCACGTTATCTTAAACATGAACCTGAACATCATACTAAACAAGATTCCAGAATTTCATGCAACCATCACCAAATACTCTCAAGATTTAGCAATACTAACAGAAACCTGTCTAAAACCACACATACAAGAATCTGAGATTCTAACCCCCTGGATACAACATTCACAGGCTTAATAAAACTTATAATAAAGGTGGTAACATTGCAATAATTTTCAAAGATAACTTCAAATTGGAATGACTGGTTAGTGACCCTCCAGAATTGTAAAATTTTAATCTCCTGCCTAAAAATAAACCTTAATAAACACATCATTATCCTAGCCATTTACATACCCCCCCAGAAAACAAGACCTCCTTTGCTGGTGGGCTTCAACATACAGTCAGGAAACCATAATAATGGGGGATTTCAACATTGACTAGTCAACCTGCTCCTCAAATAATCCCTCCAATTTTATTAACCTTCACAGTTTCTGTTAAATGATTCAATCCCCCACTAGGGTGGATAAAAAGAGTAAAAAACAATCAATACTGGATTGAAGTCTCACTAATAAACCCACCCTCTGCCATCAATCTGGCTGTCTCTCTAGCAGCCTATGTGACCATCTACCCACTTATTTACTTAGGCAGCATACTTGCTCTCCCCAAATCATTGTCTATAAATACATACATAGCAAAAAAAATGTTATCAGCAGAAGTCTTTTAAACCCTCCTGTAAAACTGTGACTGGTGCCCCTAAAACACCTCCATCTAGACTCAGCTGTGGAATATTTCAATGATAAATTCACCAATATTCTAAATAGCCTAGCCCCCATAAGAAACATCTGCACCAAATCTAAACATATACCATGGTTCACTAATGATACCATGAAGCTTCTTAAACTAATAGACAAAGCCTGTTTCCACTACCAAGAGACCAAAAATGAATCATCACTTCTCAAATATCATCAAATGCATAACCTTCCTAAAAAACAAATTAAACAAAACAAAAAAAAATGAGCTTACTAACCTTAATACAACAAAAGCACCAAAATAGCCCCCAGAAATTTTTGAGAGCCATTGACTACTTGCTAAAACCAGGTCAGATCACAACCGCAGCTCAAAGCACAACCAACTCTACTGTTAGTATTACATCCCAATTTACCTCTCACTTTATCAATTCTATCCTATCCCTTGAAAAAAATGACAGTACTACCCCACTATCCCTACCTACACAGACAATAGAAAACCTCAAATCCTTCTCAATAAAAACAATTCAAACCAACACCATAAAGAAACTCCTGTCCAAACTAAAGCCCTTATCCCTTGCTGCCAATCAGCTCCCCAATGAATTTCTTAAAATAGTATCAGATGCCATCTCCTACCCTATATCTAACCTAATTAACTGGTCCATTACTGGACAGTATATCCCCAAACTGTGGAAAGTCTCTTACATCACCCCTTTGCAAAAAGGTGGCACCTCTACATAATTCACAATCTACTGTCCAATAGCTGTTCTTCCCCTATTGCTAAAATCCTTGAAACCTGCATCCACACTCAACTACTTGACTATCTGCTAAACAATAATGCCCTATCTGCATCCCAACATGGTTTGAGACCAAAGCATAGCACCACCACTGCTCTTGTCAGTTTTACTAACTCAATTAACCAGCTTAGAAATTCTGGCCACCTTGCATCTACCATCTTTCTTGATATGTCAAAAGTCTTCAACACTATTTCCCATCAGAAACTGCTAATTGAGCTAGCCTCCTTAAACCTCTCTCAAATGGCCCTCTACTGGTTTTGTATCTATCTACCTGACCACCAAAAGGCAGTGAAGTGGCAACATGAACTTTGTACCCTTTTACCTTTCTCTGTCGATATATCCCAAGGATCAATACTTAGACAACTACTCTTCATCATTTTCACAAATAAACTCCTCACAGCTACCAAACATGCTACCATTGTTCAATACACAGATGACTCCTGTCTCATCTGTTCAGCTCCCTCCTTACCAGAACTCCTGCAAACAATCCAGAAAGCCTTCCTTGACATCAGAAAATACCTCTCTGGATCCCAACTTGTTCTTAATCCTAACAAAACAAAACTCATGCTCTTCAGTGGTAACAAAACCACACACTCACCATCCACCTTTCACTGTCTGCTCCGCCAACAAAACTATAATAGAACCTGTTCAACACACCAAGCTCCTCAGGGTTACAATTAACAGCAGTCTTAGAGTTGACAAACACCTAGCTATAACAATCAAAAAGATTCACATCAAGCTAGGCTCACTCTATAGGACCAAGCCTTTCCTTAGTGACACAACCAAAAATTCCATAGCCAGGACTACTCTACTTTCCATCCTTCTATACACCTTTCTAATATTCACAAATCTCAGAAAGACAGATTTAAATAAACTTGAGTCCTGTTGTAACAATATAGCAAGATTCGCCACATACCTCCCTTATAGATCTCACCGCTGCAGTTCACTTCCCCAACTAAAATGGCTTGAACTACCTAATTTTCTCACTTTCAACCAATTAATTTTCACTCACAATGTCTTTCGCCATCCAAATGACTACCTCGCTCTCAAGGACCTAGTTCAGCCCTACTACCTGCAGCAGATCCCAAAGATCTGCTAACAAAGTACTACTAGATATAACCAAATCCAACAATCGCTGCAAGTGGGGACTCCCTGTTATCAAACAAAATATCTAAGTACTGGAATTCCATACCCCAAATAATTATCAATACTACCAACACTTCCAAGTTTAAACTACTCCTAAAGGAGCACCTCAGCAACAACTGGCTCTGCTCTTGTACTAAGCCTGGATGATTAGTCTCATCTCTATCAGCCCCCCCTTTTTATTTACCTATTTCTCTCCTTTCCAGTACTTAACCTCAACTGTTCTTATCCAGTCTGTTACTAGATTGTACAGCAGTAGTATACAGAAGCTTGCTTGTATCTCTATTGATATTCACTGTGCTTGTTTCCTCCCCGTGTTATGCATTATTCATGTCTTCATTTGTCTGTAAAATATATGCTATTTCATGCTATTCACTTTATATCAGATCCATTCATGTCTATTATATGTATTACATAATCCACCTGACTTATGCTTGTAAGAGTATACAATGTATTACTCTTGTTAAAATTCCTTTGTAATGGAACTTTTCTCCCTGGACCTCCACTGAAAATGGGCCATTTGGCCCAGTCAAACTTTTCTGGTAAACACATGTAAAATAAATAAATAAATAAAAATAAAATATCATGGACCTTTGTCCCCCTTATTTAAGGCTCTGTGACATTTTGTGAGCTAAGAGGTCAGGAGATACATATTGAGAGCAGAGCAAATACAAGGAAAATCAAGTATGTTCTGCAAAACTAAAGAAACATACCTGATTTTCCTTGTATTTTTGCCCTGTCACTCTCGTACCTGTAAACTGTCGGATTTTATATTTTATTTTCAAAAAAAAAAAAAAAAGCAACAGAGATCTTCATTTCTCCATTGTTTGCTTTCCACAGCACTAATGTGCTGTGTGAGTGCGGGAACTTAAGTCACATAAGCATGCGCAGTACATGAACAAATGCAGAGGAATGGGGAAACAATGCAGAGGAATACCATGGCACTATTATATAAAGTATTTAGGAAAAGTAAGTAATTTCTTTCTTAATGCCATTGTATAATAGCAATAATTGACTTTTGGGTGTGGGTATATTGAAGATTTAAGTTTAATCACTCAGGCGTTATGCTCGTGATCAAAACAAGCCAACTGTTTGTAAATCTTCAATATAACCACACTGACTCATCAGTTATTGCTTAAATAATTACTTTCTACCTCTGAAATCAAGCTGAGATTATAGGTACATATGGAATATTTGATAATAAAAATCAATAGTTTATTATTTAATCTAGACTCATTTTTACGACTAGAGTGATTTTTGAGTACTAGTAAAAGTTTTTTTTTTCTTTTGTATGTCTGATTACATCGACGTTTTTTCTATTGAATTTATCTGTATGAGTGTATCTTATTAGCATGTGTTCATGAATACAGAAGTTAATAAAGGTACAGAACTCACTGGTGACATTCTGAGGAGACTTTTTGAGGGTCATTGAGGATAGTATCCTAGGTTGTAAGTCATTTATCATTTCAGAGTTTCCTCTGGATAAAAATCTAGAAAGGCTAACACATTTTTGACTTAGTTTGATTCTTTATTTTGGGTAAAGATAAAAGTAAAATAATCTGTGTTAATTATAAAGGGCATACGCTTGGATGGAGAGCTGAAATTCCCTAGGTCTGTCAATATGACAACAAAGATATTGTTATGCCTACTTGGATTTCATACTACTTGTTACAAATAGTTTGATTAAATTATCAATTAATATTTGAACATATTTATTTGACGTTCCAAAGTTTTTCCAGTCAGTGTATGGATGGTTAAATTTTACTACATATCCATTCATTTTTACATACGTCTCTGATTGTATTTAATGAGTTTCATTGTTTCATCCAGATGCTGCCATTGTCAAAAACTGGATTCAGATTTATATTATTGTTGGATATTATGCCTCCTAAATTTTTATTTACTAGATATTTCTTGTGAATATATTTAGACTATGAATAATATAAATATTTATATGAAAATAGAAAAGTATTATTATCTACTGACCAATTTTCTAATTATCTGCTTTATCATCTACTTGGTCAGAGAGACACTGGAGCTTATCCTGCACACTCACTAACATTTGACACACGCACTTATTAGCAGTACAGAAGATCTCCAATGAACATGCTGCATATCTCTGGGAGGTGGGAGGAAAATGGACCACCAAGAGAAAACAGATGAAGATACAGTGATGACATTATGACTCTGCACAGAAGACACAGTGACCATGAATTCAGTATGAGAATCTGCTGCTGTGACGCAACAATGTGAAATTTGCAATTTATGCATACACTGATGCATGGAAATCTGACCAGCTTCAATGGCTCATGAAGAAAAACTAATGTGGATGTTTAGAAACAATTAGCACACTGCATTAAGTGAAATAAGAGAATGGTAACATGACGGGAAAGATTTATTCAGAGGCACACATTGCCCAGTCTTCCTACCATTAAGAAGATTAGAGTATGCATTACTGATATGACCACACAACATGAAAATGTGTCAGCATGCCAATGAGAGCTATCTCATATGCAAATAACTACAACAGACATAGCAGTCTGATTAAAAAATGTATAGAAACAATACAATGAGCCACAAAAATTAGCTTTTCTGTATGGCAGCATGTGTCAGTGAACAAATTTATCACTTGTGCAGAGATGATAGGAGTAGCATCTGATTTAGCCACTCGTGATATGTTAAGAACCAATTTGGAAGCCAGTGTCTGCAATGTTAAATGCCAGCATCCATCAGTGACTGGGATACCATCACCTTCATGACCAGGACATAGTCCACCATTATCATATGGACAGTACCATCCTCACACAGGAGCAAGGGGATGCGTGGAGTGCCTATCCCAGTGGATGTGAAGGTTTGCACAGCATTAAACATTTTTGCTATGGAGACGATCCATCCAGCATCCAAATAGGGAAATACTAGAAGTTTTACAAGCTTTGGCCTCACAAATCCTGCACCAGTTTCTAGATGTGATGATATGGTTCCCACTGAAAGTAAATGAGAGAACTGCTACAGTAAGAACTTTCAGTGGCATAACTCATTTCCCTGAGGTCATTGCATACTATTGATTGCACATAGTCACTAGCAAGACCCTAGTTGACCAACTTGTTATCCAGTATATCTACTAGAAATGTTTCCACATCATCAACTGCAGAAGGCATGCAATGCACAACAAATTATGTACAATTTGTCTGTGTACCATCCAAGCAGTTCCTTTTGATTTTTGCATTTGTCCCGTGCCAGTGATTTAACTTAGTGGCCATTCCACAGGCTCATCTAGTTGGTAGGTGCACACATTACCATCCCTACAGCTCATCATGGTGGCCTATTGGAGTGCATATAAATACAACACTGCTCAAAATGATGATTGTCATTGTAGATTATAGGTAATGCTGCATATGCCTTGGAGCCATGGTTAATGAACTCCATCTGCAGCATCCAGCCAGAGGCAGACAGGGTATACACCACCACACTGGTGCACACATGAAAAATTACTGAACATGTATTAAAAGTGCTAAAGCTCACTTCTGCTGTCTGGAGGCATCTGGAGGTACACTGCAGTACACTCCTGAAATATTCAGCAAGCTATTTTTGGAGTGTGTCATGCTATACAACATAGTGCTATATAAACAGTTACAGCAAGGGGAAAACATAGCATTGGCCAACACTGGTGTGTTAGCAGTGGAGAAGGAGCTGTGAAGAGATGGACAAGGATGTGGCCTTGGAATGGGACCCACAAAGACATGGCATCTGATTCATGGCTATGGGTTGTAACAAAGGAAAGAATAAGTATGATGCATGTATTTTGAACACTCAGGCTATGCAGTAGAGTGAGTGGATTAGCTGTGCTGTGCATTGGGCATTACCTAACCCACATGAACCAGAGGATGGGGAGACTTCAGTCATCATTATTTGCTCAAGTTGGGGTGGGCGAAATGGCATGGGGCAACAGCACTAGCATAGCTGGATGGGTCATGGATGGTGTTTGTGGTAAGTATCAGGGATAATTTCCTCAAGTGATGGAGTGATGGTGTGGGGATTCCAACAGTGGCATGCTGCCCAGGTGCAGCAGCTGTCTCCACAGATACAGGTGTGAAGGCATGTACTTCAAAAGAGGCTATAGTGTGTGTGAGCTTCTTATGAATGACTGTGGTTATGTTTCTTGTCATATGGTCATGGCAGATGACTAGCTGTTAGTACTGCAAGTCCAGCCAAGGATATGTGTCATTCAAAACCCATCTACTGGAGAGTGGGCCACTGCAAAACTCTGAGATCCTGACTGTGATGTATGAGGGTGAGCCCAGTTTGCAGCTGGACAATTGTGTATATTCACAAAACCTTCCATGGCCATGTATAGAAGTGAACGTGGAGCAAGAAGAATGTTTTCTACATCCACTCCATTGGTATAGGCTAGGTGTGGAGACAGAGCAGGGACAGCTATGTATGTCCATGTGAGTGACCATGGCCAGGGATGGAGGTGGCAATGGAGTCAACCATAGTGCAAAGCATCCGTGCTCACCTGCAGTGTTTAATGGTTCCCTACTTCAACTATGTCTGCCATGTACAAGAAGCTGTAAGACCCCATTAATGGCTGCTATGTAGACTGCCATTTGTTGCAATAGTTGGAAGTATTCATAGATATCATGGACATCATCATGAAAGCCATACAGTACACTGAGCACCTCTGACATGGTTTGAATAGTGCCCTTCTGCACTTGGATCACAGATCTTCATATTCACTGGGTGTTACCTATGGTAATGCCAATACCATGTAATAGCTATGCCTTAGATTGTCAATGCGCAAAAATCTGCCTTTCCTCAATGCCATGTGTATGCATATTGAAGGCTGTACAACCCTCAGATGACTGATGTGTTTCTGCTGCCTGTGTACCAAGTGTGGAATGTATACAGACAGGATGTTCATCTTTAAAAAAAATGATGTAAGGAGGGCCAAGCTTGACATATGCAGTCCCCTCAATTATGAGGGAGGAGAATGTTAGTGTTGCAGACACTGCTACTGTGTCCTTTGTCTGCCCCTACAGATGGACTGATGGCATGAGCAGAAGTGTATTATTGTATTCTCTACCAGTGGAATCTGTAAAAGCATACATAAAACATAACCATGTGTAAGGTAATAGCTGTCTGACCTTCAACACGTACTATGCATCATCCAAACAGCTGCATGTCGGGAATATATTGAGGCTATAAACAAATGCATACCTGTTGGTGCATGATGCATTAATTGGTATCCTGATACCCCTGGCTGACTGAAGGGTGATATGTTATGTATGAATATATTATGCAGAGGTGCTTGCTAGTATTGACTTGTAATGGTATGCTCCACAACTCACCTGGTGTGTTCCCCACAGACACATAAACAGTCATTACCTAGGCTGTAGGTGTTTGGAGCTGAAGCCCTAATGTTCCTGTGTGATAGTAAAGCATGCAGTGAACTCTGCACACACCAGCTGGGTGAGCTACCACTGTGCTAAATATATAATTATTTATGAGTACTTTTAAAGAGCATCACCAATATTCACTTGGGTACTCCTGACCAGTCCACCTTCAACAAACAAAACACCACATGGTATCAGTGTTCTATCAGTCTCACTTCTGAGTCTTAATAGAAACCATTCTGACATTGTAAGCTGATGATGTGTTCTGGGAGCACTCCTGGTGGCAGGTCTGGCAGCAGCTATGTCTTGTTCCTTACTCCCTAGCTCTAGTTGGTCACCTTCAGATGTACCTGAAACACTGTCGAGTTGTGTCTGGCAGCAGCATTTATATGCTACACCATTTTCTGCAACATCGGGTTACTGAACATCTTATCTGCTCTATTCTTGCCCAGGATATGCCTGCCATGTGTTCATATAGTATGTGGCATAGCACCTGTCTCATGTGGAGAACATTTCTCAGGGTGCTGCCATTCTTTCAGTGCTATGACAGTTCCATTACACCTGTGGGAATGCAAATGGATCATTGTGTGTAAACTGGGCTTTGTTGGACAACACCCACCATTCCACTGCCCCCTGTATTCCTGTGGTAGATACTGCCTTCAGTAATGCAATTACATGACATTGCAACACTGTGCCAGACTGTGTTACATATGGGTATATATATATATATATATATATATATATATATATATATATATATGGGTATATGCTCCATATGCAATGGCCTTCATTGCAGCATCTGCAGCAGTTGTTACCCATAGAACTGCAGGCCTAACATCCACTGCCATGTGGGCATTCAACACAGCCTACCTGTGCTCACCCTAGATCCTCGTTGCTTACAAGTATGTCATTTGTTATGCTTGTTTCCCATGGTTTATGCATTTGTCTTCCTCAAAGGACTACAACTTGTCATGCTTGGACAGTGAGACATAGATGGCTGCACCCCATCACAGGAGTAGTGACTGCTCTGGCTATTCTCTATGACTTTGCTGTTTGGAAACACCTACACTCCACCATTCCCCACCCTCAGAATTCCATTTTCTGCTTGGTCCCTGTGCCCTATGGCCATCTTCACTACAAGACAGTCTGAGATATCTGTTCCCAGCCCATTGCAGTGGTGGCACACATCAGTCAGTATGACCTGACAGCTGTGTCAGGTAGCCATACACTCTGGACTTGTCCCTTCAATAAGTTCTACATTGCTAGTACTTTTGTCTGCTGTTTATTTCCCAGTATTTTGGTATTCTGCAGTATCCTCTATTTGCCTCTTCATTTCTATAGTACAGTCTTACACAGTGTGGGGACTGTGATGTTCATTGTGATATTAAAGAGATTGTAGCATAGTAATTATGTTAATGAAGCAATAAAGAGTGATGTTTTCTGAATCATGCTAATAATGTAATATGTTATCAGTTCTAGTCCACACTATGATGGCCGGCCTGCCTTATGCACATTCACTGTGATCAACTAAGGCATTCTCAGCTTTGTAACTTGGCCCTACTACTACACATATACAGCACAATAATTGCCATGGGGATCTTACCATCCAGCTGTCCATCATAGGTGCACTCAGGCATGAAGGTCACATAGGGTGTACACATTTGTGGGACATAGCTGCACAGTGTTGTCCTTGTCTTACCCACTAACCACTTGTATCAAGCTGACATACATCATCATTGTGCTAATATTCTTGGTGTCTGTAAGATATAGAATCACATTGCAGCTCACATTTTCAGGCCTGGCTTGACCTGACCACAGATGCTCTACTGCTCTGTGCACATCATTACAATGAAGGAGGAAGGAATCACCTTACAAGACATCCAAAGTGTACTAAGGAAAATGAAGCCAAGGAAAGGGGCCGGGTCAGATGTAGTCACAATGATCATGATGTTGGGTATGTTAATGGAGAAATGGTTCCTGGGGGTAGTCATTACTGTATGAAGAGAGAGAGAGAGAGAGAGAGAGAGAGAGAGTCAGTCATATCCACGATGACTGGAGAATAATCATTCTATTGCCAGTGTATAAGAACAAAGGAGAAATGTATTTATTTTATTTATCACTGTTTGGTGACTGGGTATGTGAATTGGTCAGTTAACCCTTTTCAGTAATGGCACAGGCTCATAGAGCACAGAACAATAGAAGACTATTAAAACGGGTCTATATTACATCGTCGAACTTACAGGAGTTCTAACGTTGTAACCATGCTGTTCGAAACCCAAGAATTATGAAAACACAGAACAGTGATTTTTTTTCCCAGGAAAAAAATCGCTGTTCCGGTACAAAAAAAAAAAAAAAAAAAAAACAACACTTAACATTTTAAACTTAAACTAATGCTTTTCCCCCACACCCCCCCCCTTTTTAAATATATCAACTGCGAGATTGCACCACAGTGGAGGAAATAGCAAAGCCTCGAAAATGGCCCACTGATTTTTTTCCCCTAGGAAAAAATTCTGTGTGCTGTGGCTTCACTATTTTCGTATTTCGAACATCATGGTTCGATATTACAATGTTCGGACTCCTGTGAGTTCGACGTTGTAATATAGACCCTATTAAAACAATACATTGTTGCATATCAAATATTTACAACAGAACAATAGCTCCATAGTTCCTCTTTCATTGTTGGTTGTGCATGAGAAAGTACAGTATCTGTGGTCATTAGCATAATTACCCTCATACATATAGTACTGACAACTCCTGTCACATTGCATGTAGGTATTGGTAAAGTTGATTGATAAAGGAATATGCAGAGCAGCAGAAAGTAAGATGAAAGATGAGCAGTTCAGGTTTAGAAGAGAATGCAGGACAACTGATCTGCTGTCAGAGACTGGAGAAGAAGATGGAGATGAGGAAAGAGTCCAACTGGGCATTATCAGGCCTGGAAAAAAGTATATGGCAAGGTCCCAGGAATGCTGACTTGAACAACCTGTGATGATCTGAAGTCCTAGAAATGCTGCTAAACTTAGTGCAGACTATGTAGTATATGTATGAACAGCCTTTGAACTCACAGAGTGACTCCTTGTGGGAGTGCATGGGAGTTAGGGTTCAAGTCCTGTTCATGCTCATGATGAATTAGTTCAGCAAAGAGGTTGGAGGGGACAGTTCAATCAACATGTTCTGTGTAGGCAATGTGGCACTACAGGCAGACTCTGAACAGGAACTTTAGCAAATTGTAGAGGACTAGAATGCAATACTGAAGGTGTATAGGATAAAACTGAGTACAGACATGACAGTAGTCATGCCAACAAAGGGGAATTCAGAAGAGGCTGAAAATTTAAAAATAGATAGAAGAAAAAATAGCACAGCAGATTAACAGCTTTGGTATCTGAGAACTGTGATTGAGGTGAAGGAAAGTCTGAATGAGGAGGTTAAAGCTAGAAATCAAAGTTGCTGCAGCCAACTGGCACAAGGTGGCAGAGCTAGTATGTGCAAAAGAATGCCAAAGAAGCAAAGAAGTAAGGTGTACAAAACAGTGGTATGACCAATACTACTGTATGGTACAGAAAACTTAGCAGTGAAGGCAAAACAACTGAGGAAGCTTCAGAGGATGGAGGTGAAGGGCCTGAGATGTGCAGGACAGAGGATGGAATGAGGACATCAGAGAAACCAAAGCAGCTGCAGTTGCAGAGACCAAAGAAGCTGCAGTTGCAGAGAAGGTGAACAGATTATGGTAGCTCACAAATGTGTAGGAAAGCAGAATACAATTTATTAAAAAAAAGATTTGGGAAAGACAAGAAGAAAGCAAGATGAAATGAGGATGCCCAGCCAAAAGATGGATGGATTACATGAAAGAGACAACCAGTGACAGTTAGCCATGAATGCCAAAGAAGATAACAGAGTGGTTCTGAACTGAGAGAGGCGGCAACAGTTGATGCCTCACCCTGATCCCAGATAAAATGGGAGAAAAGGGTCTGATGATAATGATGACTTGCTGTGATAAGTGGACATGGTCTCAACAGGATCTGAGTGTGGCAGGGCTCCTGTGTGATCTGCTGTACACATTGCACAGAGAACATCTGCTGGAGGACTCCTGTGAGGGTCCCTTTGTACAAAGTTGTTGCCTGGCCCTCACCAGACAATAGGATTATTCCAGTAAGCATTATTATTTTCTGCTGTGGCATCATACAGTAGGCCTTATGTATAGGTATTGGCTTTTTTCTGATGTCCATTGTTGAGATGTATTTTGCAGCAGAGGAAGAGGAGGAGATAACAGAGAAATGATGTGCTGTCAGAGGAGGCAGACCAGACTCTCCAAGCATCGGGTATGTATACTGCATTGATGCTAGACCTATATATCTCTGTTTCACCTGCTTTCCTCAGCACTGCCTAGTTTTGCATTTCTGTTTTACAGGTAACCTTTGCACATTTTTTCTCTGCTTGCAGGATTTACATATGGCTTTAAATGCATTTATGACTGTGTTACTGTCTTTTCTTGAGAAAGTTATTCCTGACATTGCCATCTACATGCCAGCTGTACTGATCTTGGGTGTATCACTGCAGCTAAGCTATTTTTCTCCTTTTTAGTAGTTCAGCCTTTTATTGCTCATCACCCCCTAGGTTTATAGTTACCATTACATTGGTGCCAATTACTCTTGCCACGCTGCCATTTTATAATGTATTTGTACCTGTGCCACTGTCCTTCCCTGTGCAAGTTATTCCTTGAAAAGCACAGGCATGTCAACTGGAATGAAGTTGTGTACGACTGTAATTACTTGTTCACTGCCCATCCATGTTGTTACTCCTAAGCATATTATACGTGGTATTGTGGCAGCCTGTGCCACACATCCCTGCATTTACCCACCCTATATAACTCCACATCCACTTGCTTTCCAGAAGACTGTATATTTGATTTATACAGTTTCATTATTTCTTACTTGCTTCTTTGTCCATTGCACACACCCACTCTAGTTACCATCCATAAACTGTGTGAGTGTTTTATAGAGTGGCAACAGGGGCATAGCCAGTCCCCAATGTTATCCCCTGTCTTATCATAGGGGCTGTCCAGTTATTTATACAACAACTGCTTTGCTGTCTGTTTCTCCTTCCATGATCTGTCATAAGAAAATGTACAACATCAAACTGACCATTGCTGTTTGTGTCCTGTTCTCAATGTCTTTCTCTCTCTCTGTGTAATCTTTTTATTGTTTTTTATTTGATGTTTAATTTCTCTCCATTTATATTCATTTTTCTGCACATGCAGTCATGGAGGAGAACATAGTGTGGCAGCACCAGCCTCCACACCCTCCACTGGGCCCCTAGCAATCCCCAGGTCAACTTCTGTGCAGGCTGACAAAGGTCATACTATGGAGGAAACAGAAAAGACTCATTGGTGCCACTGGTGCTGTTTCTCCTGTGGAGGAGGGTGTAGGCTTCACTCATGGCAGTGGCACAGAGGGGTCCTCTTGAGTCACCCAGCGGGAGGTGCAGTGGTAGGGCTAGAATGAGATGGACTGGCAGCTTGAGACCTGGATTGGCATCCTGGAGCACATCTTCACTTCAGCTGTTGAGTCACCAGTAGCAGAGCTCCCACATGCTGTTGTGCCAAGTAATGTATGCTAAGTACTTCAGCTATGAACACAAATACAATACTGTCATTTTAAATGCACTGCATTGAAGACAACTCAGCATCTGCTGATCATGTCCCCTAGTGCTTTGTACCCTGGGCAACTGCCCCTTCACCCCCACCCTTGCTATGCTACTGGTACCACTCACCCTACTCTGTTGTTCAATTCTCCCAATTACCAGTTGCTCACCCTCTGTCTCTATATCTTCATTGTGGTCCCTTCCCCTCTTCTGTTAGTGTTTGTGTTATATATTTGTGTGCCTGCCCCTGCTGCCATCCTTGTACCCTCACTCCTACCTACCTTGTCCACCCCCCCGCCCTTCTTCTCTAAAATAAAAGGGCATCTGTCCCACAAAAAAAAAATGCCTTCTTATTCCAACCCATTCTACTTTTGCTTTCTTAATGTCCTTCTGTGTATTCTTCTGTGTGCTCTTCCCCCTTTCTGACTGTCATCACCCCATTGCATTACCACTGATAAAATAATCATAGTTGGCATGTTTCTGTTTAGCTCTTGTATGGGTTTTCATCTATGCCATGTTGCACATGTACAGTGATTCAATGAACAATGCTTTATTATTAACGTCCTACTAACTTACTTAACTTTGAATTCTCCTAAGAGCATAATGCTTGTTTACTTTAGCTGAGTTGTGTGTGTCTTTGAATACTGCTGTTAATGTGCCTTTATGTGAATGCCTGTACTCCAGTGTCTTTTCTTTTACTTAAACTCAGTCATTGCATGATTGATTGTTTATACATAACATGAGTGCTTTGTTAAATATCAATATACCAGTTTTGAGTTTTATTTTTTGCTTCTAGTAAAATTTTCCCTTTCTATCTCCTTGGCCCATTTAGTGGCTGGAGAGTGTTTTTGGACAAATTTAATTTAACAAACAGCATTGCTTTGCTCTAGAAAAGCTCCTGCTTCAGTACTGTGCTACATGGAAAGTCACTTACTTATTTGATTGTTTGAATTTGTTTAAATTGTTTTGTTAGAGTGTTTGATTTTCATCCACATAATTTGATACCAAAGTTCCTGAGTCTCCTTTAGAAACAGATGCTTGTGCCTAGTGTCACAGCCCTTGGGATTTTTTTTTAATTGATTTAAGTGCAGTACACTGTTTTCTCACAAGATGGTGATATTCACCTATCAATATCTGACATTCTTTGTCCCAAAAAAAATGGGTATGGGAGTACAGCTGATGTGTAGTCTGTTCTGTTATATCCTTTCTTACCGAAGACTTTTGCAGTCTTACATACGTTCTACATCTTTTGGATTCAATATAAATTTCCATAGTACAGATTTTCACAGAATGTCCAAATTTTGCCTCATATTTTTGGTCCATTTTTTTTCAGAAAATTGAGGTTTTCTGGCAAATTAATGGTAAATCATTAAAGATTGAAGTTAGAAAATAATGACATCTGTGTTTCAGACTTCATATCCTTCAAAAAATGCATGCTAATGTGAAACTTGTTATTCTATAAACTTTCTAAGTTTGTAAGAGCAATATTTAAAATTTGTCCCTACTTTTGGGTGTTTGTCCCACTTTTATTTATGGCTTTGTCCAGATTTCTTGCTCTAAGAGATTGAGAGGTATGCTTGAAGATATCTATGTGGTACTTAGTATAATCTCAAATGGCAGGTTGTATGGCACTGTAGCATTTCAAAAAATGTGCCTACAGAAGAATGTGAGATACACTCCAAAACTGAAAAAAATATGTCCTTTAATGTGACTGAATACTATAAAGTGCGATAAAACAGTATTCAGATAGCAAGATACTGCAGTGGTGGTGCTGCGGTAGCATAGTCGCCTCACAGTAAGACGTCCTGTTCGATTCTCAGCTAAAGCGTCTTCTGTGTTGAGACATGCGTGAATGGGCGTACCTTCGTTGAAGGTTGTGCGTCAGTGTTGGCAACTCGGCATGTAAAACTCTACTGCCAATCATTAGCGGACCGGAGTTCCGCTCTGGCGATCCCTAACCGGGAAAAGCCGAAAGACACAACAATTCAGTCACATTAAAGAATGTATTTTTTCAATTTTGGAGTGTATCTCACATTCTTCTGTAGGCACATTGTTTGGAATTGTTGTTTCATTTTCCTAGTTATTGTAACATTTCAGCCAACAGCTCTTAAATACTAAAATACCTAGTAGATGTAAAATGTCAGCATTTTCTTTGTCTTAACACACCCATAACCATTTACTTTTTATTCTTTTTATTCACTCTTTATGCATAGTGTCTCATGGCACACTTTCTTTATCTGTTTCAGATAAGTTTGTGTTCAGTTGTCCTGCTCTCCAGTGGACCCAATGCTCAGTGCCCATTTCTACTCTTGTGACTCGATAATCTCAGATTATAACTAGCCTGCTTTGCATCATCTTCAACATTTCTAAGACTTTTCTCAGACTGCTCTTCTAGAACTGGAGAATTTTCCATTATTAATTGGCCTTAGGCGTGAGTGCGTGCATGTGTGTGCCTTCTGTGGAAGGTTGGGCACTGGGCTGGCAACTCGACACTGTCAAACTCCACTGCCAGTCATGAGTAGACAGATGATCTGCTGTGGCTAACCCTAACCGGGAAAAGCCAAAAGAAGAAGAAGAAGAAGAATTATTTTTTTCTGTATTCATGCAGTCACCACCCCCACCCCAAGTTTACTCTTCATTTCTTCCTGTGTTGGTGAAAGTCTTCACTGCGATACTTATCTAGGGCATATTATATCATTTTATTTTCATTTTTCTATGTAACTTACTTTTGTCCCAGGTAGATCCAACTATGTCATAGTGGCCCTAGAGCTTTAACTAGGGCAGGGTAAAGGGGGCATATTACTTCACAATCCCACATTGTCAGACTGCCAATGCCTAACTCTTACACAGGCCATTCTACTCTTCTGCTTGAATCATCTACACCTGGCATACTATGGACATGTGTCTAACAAGCTTTTGGATGATGCCTCATGGTGGCTGTCATATGTCATGGTACATTACTATCACCATGTGTATTCATTTATGAATTCTGTATATATGTATATATGAGTGTGTGTGTGTGTGTGTGTGTGTGTGTGTGTGTGTGTGTGTGTGTGTGTGTGTGTGTGTGTGTGTGTGTGTGTGTGTGTGTGTGTCTGTGTGTGTGTACACACACACATATATATATATATATATATATATATATATATATATATATATATATATATATATAGATATATATATAGATAGGCAGCAGTAACCCATCAGAGGTAAATTAGGTCCCCTGTTAGGCATTTCAGACAGACAGGGTTGTTATTCAATGCAGACATTCTCTATCTGTGAATCAGAAATCATACACAGTGTATGGGGTGGGGTGGCAGAGGCACAGTGGATAACCAATATAAAGAGTGGACACTATATGGGCAACTGATGTCTATGCTTTGATGGACATAGGTAAGTGAAGGCTGATGGTAGGGTGAGTGCTAAAGCACAGTCTGTCCTCAAGCTGCTCCGCTGGTCCTGTGATACTGGGTATGGTAGGTGTGGCATCCTATGGTTGCACCACTGCCATATGGGTACATGACTAATACAGATGGTCCAGAGCATAAGATTTCCACACTCATTGACCATAGGTGTATATCCACATTTACAGTTAGATACATGGGGTCTGAAGAGCAGAAGTCCCTAGAGAAGTTTTCCCAGGCAGAGACAGATGTACCATGGCTGGTATCTCCTTGTGCATGGATGGTGGATACTCAATACAGGCAAGACTGTCAGGCCTTACAGGAAAGTGTATGGCATGAAGTGGTCATGGATGTTAATACCTTTTGTGGTCAGAAAAGGGCAGCTCATCAGGTCTGTTGTAAGGTCACAAATATGATCCTGCATGCCCACAAAATGGCGAATGCTATTGCATAGGAGACAATAGCCACAGGTGGAGTCTCACCACTGCAGATCATATTCACTTCCAAAGATGCAGGCCAAGAAACATACTGAACACAGCATTCTTGTTTACATTCTGTAAGTAAGTGTTATCTGCAGCAATGGGAAATGGGAGTGACACAGCGCTGTTGCCTGTGCAACTTACCCTTAACTTTCAAAAGCCCATGGAAGAATAGATCATTACTGCACCCCTTCACAGAGAGCACTCTTGTCCTCTGTGCATGGGTAATAGCACCACCACCAAACAGCAGGTGGGCAGGAGTCATGAGTGGCAGGCCGGTGGTTGTCCATTCAATGTTCCTCCTCATTGCCTGAAGTTGGTGTCACAATGGGTATTAAACAATTATTGTGCATGACAGTCATTCACGCACATGCAGGTGTCTCCACCACCATGGCAGAGATAATAGCTGTACTGTGCAGAATGCATAGCAACATGCATGAGGGGTTCACACATTTGTTTGGTGTACTGGACAGCTAATGGATGCATTAACTGTCACTTTCAGAGTCATCTCCCTCTACATATCAGGGCTGATGCCATTCCTGTGGCCACTGCTCATTTACTTCCACTATAGGTACACCTACTAAGGCCAGTAGGTCAGGGTCACATAATTCTACCTCTTTGTGCCACACACCAGAGAGAGGTGAGGCTTTTACAGCATTCCATGGATACCAGAGCAGACAGCCTACAAAGCACTCAAACACATGACAACACCAGGTATTCACAGTCTCAAGGTTTGTCTTTGTCCTTTACTGATGAGTGTTGGTGCCCATGTCATTACTTGGAAGGGGCACATCAAGAGTGGGGATGCAAATGGTTTGCATTCTGCCTACCTGTGATCCCACAATACCTCTCCCAGACACATACACACAATGCAACCACATCTGCTGAAGTCGTGTGCCCTGGAACCCATACTGCATATATACCTACTACATCTGGGCAGTCAATGCAAATTACATCTGGACACCTACCCTTCCCACAGAAAGCTCTATTCCCTCCTTGTACAGCATACCCAGATCCTTCAGATTTCCCAGTCATGTACACACTCTTTCTACATCCTTAACTCCCACCCTTCTACCACTGTGCCCATTGCTGATCTTTGTCACTGTGCTCCTCCCCACCTATGCATATGATGACAACTGTGCCATGCTATCACTACTGTGTTATGTGGATAGGAAGTTTTTGATACACAGCTGACCAGTAAATGCACTATACTGCATAGCCAGGATGCAGTACTGCATGCATCAATCTTTGTTGTGTCTAATTTGGCACATAGTTGTAGACTAGATGCCTCCACTTTGCCAGTGCTGCCACATATTGCATGCAACCCTGCTTTGCGAAATCTTCTCCCTGCAGCCATTTCCTCAAATGGATCCTCAACTAATACCATCTCTGCTGGTGGTTCCAGTCAGTCTGCTCCTTTGATGCAATTCCCTGCTATACAACTGTTTGTATAACACCATGTTCTGCAGAATTCCACAGAGAGTATATATCTTGCTGCAAAGCCATTTGAGAAAGCTAGACAGTGGAAGCGGGCCTTCAGCAGTCCAAACATATGCCTGTTGATGCTGTGGGTCTGCAACAATGTGATGTCATATTGCATCTCAGGCAAGCTCTGTTGTGTTTCATATTGATCTCATGAATCATTGCTGTAGGGCATATCCAGGATCACCATTAAGATGTCTTTGTGAGAGATCACCTGCACAAATCAGTGGCATAGGCCACACTTGTGCCAGATGTGGAAATTGTGGGATCTACGTGGTTAGCACATGCTCTTTACATTACATACCATCCTACACTTACAGTTTCGACCCCCTCCCTTCCAACTGGTGTAATGGTGTCCTTGTGGACCAGACAGAAGCAGGTGCTATCAATGGCCCCTCAAACCATAGAGAAATGGGCTACTTCATAGAATGCATACATAGTGGTGTTTCTCTCCACGGCAGACTGTGGGAATCAGACATGGCCCTTCACATGCTGCAGAATGATATCCAGGAACTGGCATAGGATTCCTGAGGCTGATTCCTGTATTGATCCCACTTTGGAAGGTCCATGTACAAAAATAATCAATGATACACATACCTTAGAGTATTCAACTCACTTCATGGGATTCAGTGTGAGGGCAGCACATGTCTACATGCTTCTGTATGGTGTTTCTGTCCACATGGTAGCATTCAACTATGTCCTTGTTGTGGAGGCAATAATATGTTAAGTGCAGTCATATCCTTCTGTGATGCAGATGACAATAATGCAAACCATTGTGAACTCTGGCTGCAACAACTGCCTCTAATATCTACTATTTAGTTAATGTGGCTGCTACTCCCAGCATCCTATCATGCTTGTTTCTCTGCTCATCAAGAAATTGCAGTATACAAACTCACTGGTGATCATAATTTGCAATGGAATTTTTATATATTTATGAATAGTTTTGTTATATTGTTTATTCGCATTTGTATTCACAGTTGTTACTCATTTCTATGTCATTATACAGCCATTAGCATAAGATGCCAACCATGCAATTTTGCCAGGTTGCGCAAAGGCACTATCTGTGTCTCTGAATTAGCCCAATCCTGTATATTGCTGTCCACTGTGTGGTTTTACATAATGCATTTTGCATTCATTTGTCTGCAACCAATGTTCCTCTTATCAGCTCCCTTCACAGCAACAAGATAAGGACTGTAGTAAAACTGAATCTGTCTAACGATGTTCACTACAGTTCCACTCCAGATATTGAGGAAAGCTTGTATGATGAGACAAAGTTAGGACTCTACTATCAAGAGCACTGTTTTACAAAGGTGAATAAACCAGGAAATGTCAGTAGTAAACCAGTAGTATAAGGAACATAAAAACAGAGTGTTGTATTAATCATTATTTCCATAATGCAAGCATTATATTTCAGAGGTACCTTAATATGCCTTACCACAGAGAAAGTTTATGACCCCTGTTTAGGAACATATTTTCATCTCTGAAACTTCAAGAGCATACTGTGAAATGGAACTATACTACATGACTGTGGATGTGGCCCTGAAGCATACCCCTCAACTGTCCAAATTTTTGTCTTATATTTTTAGTCTGTTCCTCATAAATATTTGTGGTTTTCTAGAAAATCAGGATTGAATTCACTAGACAGACATTTGAGTTTAATACTTTATATCCTTCAGAAAATGCATGGTAACACAAAACCTTTTATTCTACCAATGTTCTAAGTGTATAAGAGCAAATTTAATTTGTCTGTATTTTGGGCCTTTGTCCCACCATTATTTTTGACTTTGCCAGATTTTTTTTGTGCTAAGAGGATGAGATGTATGTCCTGAAGTTTAACTAAATAATTGACAGGACTACACAAAATAAACAATTATGAAATTTAGCTGTCATTTGGAATGACTCCTGGGGTGGCATCCTGCGCTTAACAACAAAGTGAGGATCAGGTTACAGAAATTAATAATAAATGGAATTCCCAGCAGACAAATACAGTTATAAGGGAATGTACCTTTCTTGGACTAATCCTTGCTAGCACAATTTTGAGTTATTGTTTATTGGATTAATCCTTTGCAGTGTTTGTTGACAACATTGCAGATAGATAATACATGCCTCTTTGCACATTACACAGATATCTGCAACAGGTTGATAGCTTAGGTAGGTAAAACAAAAACAGGTTTTACAAAGTTTGAGGAATAGCAACCTTATAACAGCTAAGATCAATGTTAAAGGGTAAAATAGAGTACTAAGTTAACAAAAAACAAGGGAAGTCTTACCAAATGGGACAAAAACAGATATTCTTTAATGCTGAATGAAATAGTCTGCCCTGAAAATTTCAGATGATTTATCTCCCTGGCTCCTAAAAGAGAAAATCATTGCAATATTCTTCATAAGGTACAATAGCATCCAATTAAACAAAGGTGAATGCTATTCTAGCCACTCTCCCCATTTTTCCAGTAGACTAACTAAAAAATACCATACCTATAAACTAAGATCACAATCCCACTAACCTCCTTTCTTACTTACCCTAAGGAATAGACTCCACGTACTGACCCCAGTATCTCAACACTAGCCCCCTCCCCAATTTCACATTTGGGAATTCCTGCCACTGAGGATGTGATTACAACTTTCCCACTAAGTGTTCCACAAATTGTAAAGCCTCCTGTAAGTATTAGACAATAGGTAGCATAACCTAAATCGACCCCCCCTCCCCTAGCCTCTTGTTTTCTTCATACTGCACTCATACCACCAATGAAGTCTTCCTCCACATCCCTCCTTTCTCATCGTTCCTACCTTCTTCTGCTCTTTCACTTTTACCTTCCATTATGTTTTCCCTTCCATCCTTACAGCTTTTTATATATACTGAACATAGTGAATAGTTACTATGTGTGCTGAATTTTGAGCCAGTTATATAACTTGTCTTGCAATTTAAATATCAATGTTTTTTAAGTTATAATTATTCTTTTACCTATAGTTGCATTTTAGATAACATGCTGATAGCTTGTTTGAAAGACATATTTAACTGTTCATCATTATGCATGCATCCATTTGAAAATATCAACTTTGTTATCTTCTGTCTATTGTACTCTCTTGGGCAGAGCCTGAAAATGGTCCACTTGGATCAGTGCTTTACTCTGGTTACCAAAACTGCTTTTTAAGTGTCCCAGAAATGCAGTAGCAGGAGGCCCTAACCATCCTTGAATGGCCAACCCTGTGAAACAAGCTTTCCTCCCTAAAGTTTTACATGGCATACATTCACTTGAATGAATTCTATAATCTTTCCTGAATGAATGCTGTAACCTTTCCTGCATCATTTGTTCATTTTCATGGTAACCATATGAAATGTTGGGACCTCTAGAGAGAGTTCCAAAACACAGACTAAATGGCCAAAAACAAAACCAGACTTACATGTACTAAGTCAAAGATGGCCATTTCTGGGATTATTTCCTTTTGTCTGAGGCATGGTGATCTTGGAGATAGTATATATAACTTCAAGGGATGAGGGGGGTGTGGGGGGGGGGTGCTGGACCTCCTGAATAAAATAAGTTTAAAGGAGAGCAATGTTTGAGAGACACTCTTCTCCTGAATTTCCAATCTTTTTTTTTCAGCATGTCAACACTCAGCATTTTGAGTGCCGACATTTCAATAAGCAGCCATTTCACTGACCTAGAAAATTTAATTTACCTCTGGAAATTGTACTAAGTAAATAAGCCTCTCTTTTTTAATTTGTCTAAGTCTTTTGGGTTTCTAAAACCATGATGGGAATGGACTCCATTCCTAAGTCAAAGTACAATTAAAGTTAATGAAATTAGTATTGTTTCAGTCTTTGATGTCAGCCAGTAGTGCTCTTCACAGCACCCGCAATCTGCTCAGTAATGACTCCTGCAATTTAGATGGAGTTACATGTATTGGTAATATATCTAAATACGACTGTAGACTCTTCTTTATAAGATCTGTTGCTCTTACTACTATTGGAATTGTCTGGGTATCTTTCTTCCACATTGCTCTTGTTTCTGCCTGCAAATCCTGATATTTTATGACTGTGTTTGTCTGTATGCAGGACACTGTTGTCACTGGGTGTGGCGATTTCAGTGATAAATGCTACTTTTGTCTTCGTTTCTTGGACCACTATATCCGGTTTTCTAGCATCTATCTTTTGAACTGCTGGTAATGGATGATCCATGTGTTGTAGCTTCTTCATTTTCTATAATGCTTTGTGGCTCATTTCCAAAGTTTTTCAACCTCTTCAATACCATAATGTTTGCACAATCCCCAGTGCAACAATCTTGCCACAATATTGTGCCTTTCAGAATACAGTCCTTCTGCCATTAGTATGTCACAACCAGCAACGAGGTGTGCGACTGTTTCCAATTTAATTTTACAAAACCTACGTTTGTTTGTTTCTCCCACATGTCCAGTAGACTCTGTAAACCAGCGTATACGTAGCCCACTATCTTGGGCTGACAATATTAACCTTTCATCTCTTAGTGTGAATTTGTCTCTCCTTAACCATTCTTGTGATTGTTCCTAATCAACATGAGATTCTTCCAAGTTTTCTATACTTGTAACTATATTTATGCTTTTTCCACATTTCTTGCCTTCTCATCTGGTCCTTCACTTTATTTCTTTCTTTTTTTTTGGCACATTCAGTTGCTGCCTGATGTTTATCTACTTCTGGTTTGATTTCCATTCCTTATTGATGCCAATATACTTCTGCTAAATTAAGCAGAGAAGTCATCTTAGATTTATTCTCCTCATGTTTCAAAACGTTCACTACATTTGGGTCTTGTGAGGTCAGCAGATATGTGTGGAGTCCCACGATTGCAGATCTATACATGTAATCAATTTCAAGGAGGCCCATCCCTCCTTCGGAATGGGGAATATATAATCTTGGTATGTCTCTCAGTGTGGCAGTGTTTCTGCTATGGAAGAAACTAACATAGCCTATAAAAGCAGAGATCTTTGGTTCTTCAGGTCAGGACTGAAAGCTCATTTTCTGCAGGTCAGTAAGTGGCTGTAATGTAAACTCTGCACATGACAGGCCTCAAATTGACTGAAGTATAATAGTGAACTTATTAAATAAATCTTAAATAAACCATGCTTCCTCACTGTGGTTAGGATTAGGTAGAGTACATACCGTACATAACTGCCCTGCATGAAATATGAGTAAATATTTTCATCAGTCTATTTCTCTACAAGACTGTTCTTACTTTTTTAATTTCTCCAAATCTTTTTGGTTTCTAATACCACGTTGGGAATGGACCCTATTTCTAAGTCAAAGTACGATTAAAGTTCATGAAATTACATAACTGCCCTGCATGAAATATGAGTAAATATTTTCATCAGTCTATTTCTCTACAAGACTGTTCTTACTTTTTTAATTTCTCCAAATCTTTTTGGTTTCTAATACCACGTTGGGAATGGACCCTATTTCTAAGTCAAAGTACGATTAAAGTTCATGAAATTATTATTGCTTCAATCTGTGATGTTAGCCAGAAGTGCTCTTCTCAGCATCTGCGATGTGCCCAGTAATGACTCCTTCTGCAATTCGCATGGAGTTACATGTATTGGTAACATATCTAAGTATGACTGTAGATTTTTTTTTATAATACCCATTGCTCCTACTACTATTGGGACTGTATGGGTATCTTTCTTCCACATTGCGCTCATTTCTGTCTGCAAATCCTGATATTTTATGACTTTGTGTCTCTTTCTGTATGCAAGACACTGTAGTCACCGGGTATGGAGATTTCAAATCAATGCTACTTTTGTCTTCATTTCATGGACAACTATATCCGGTTTTCTAGCATCTATCTTTTGAACTGTTGGTAATGGATGATCCCATGTGATGTAAACTTCATCATTTTCTATGATGCTTTGTGGATCATGTTTCCAGTGTTTTTCAGCCACTTCGATACCATAATGTTTGCACAATCCCCAGTGCAACAATCTTGCCACATTATTATGCCTTTCAAATTACAGTCCTTCTGCCATTAGTATGTCACAGCCAGCAATGAGGTGTGTGACTGTTTCCAGTTTGGTTTTATAAAACCTACATTTGTCTGTTTCTCCCACATGCTCAATGAACTTTGAAAACCAACGTGTATGCAGCCCACTATCTTGGGCCACCAGTATTAACCTTTCAATCTCTTGGTTTCAATTTGCCTCTCCTTGACAATTCCTGCATTCGTTCCTGATCAACATGAGGTTCTTCCAGAAGTTTTCTATACTTGCAACTATATTTATGCATTTTTCACATTTCTTGCTTTCTCATCTGGTCCTTCACCTTATATTCTTTCTTTTCTTTTTGGCACATTCAGTTGCTGCCTGACTTTTATCTACATCTGGTTTGATTTCCATTCCTACTTGAAGACGATATGCTTCTGCTAGATTTAGCATTGTTGTTACTACTATAGCTGCTGTGATGCAATGCTAATCGCACATTTTTCTATCCATATGCCTGAATTATAGCTTTTTCCTATATAGTCGTGCTTCTACATTAAAATAAATTTCAGAGTCGGATGATTCTGTAGTTATTAGTTCCTTACTACTTCAGATGTACTTGTAATGGCCTGGACTCAGAAAATAATTGCAAGTCATTGGCAGGTTACTCTGCTTTGTGTATTATAATGTAAGTGACATGCAGTAAAGAATACCACCAGACAGATAACAATATCACTGAATAAGTATTAAGAAATACCATCATGTGATATTATCATAATTAAGAAATACCACCATGCGATATTATCATAAGGCTTTCTGCAAACATCCAAAAATCCAGAAAAAAATAATAAGCATAAAGCCAAATAAAAACTCATACTAGACAAACTGAACTACATTTTGTGGAAAATTGAAAGCAACACGCTTCATACCTCTCAACCATCCAGATTTTCGCAGAATACCCAGATTTTTGCCTCATATTTTTGGTCTGTTCCTCATAAAATGTGTGGTTTTCTGGCAAATCACTGGGATGATCTGAGGACTGAAGTCATTAAATAATGACATACATTTGAGTTTCAGACTTCAAATCCTTCAGAAAATGTATGTTAACATAAGCACTGTTACTCTAACAACTCTCTAAGTTGATAAGAGCAATATTTAAAATCTGTCCCTATTTTTGGGCCTTTGTCTCCTGACTTTGTCATGCTTTATCCATATTTCTTGCACTAAGATGTTGAGAGGTATGGCATGCTTGCAAAAAATATAGTTTATGTAAGCTAAATCTGCTTAGAAAAAACAGGCTTCAGTTGACTTGAACAATAAAATTAGATTGAAAGGAGGACCTCTGGATGAAGAGGAGGGCAGGTTTCCTTTTCTTCATCCACTTAACTATTATAATTAGTTATAAATATGCAAGATTCATCCCATTTGATCAACTAGACCCGCTTAAGAGTGCTTCACTTAAGTGGGCATCTCTTTGACAAACATAAACCATTTGCAAACCCATTTGTAGCAGTAATGCTCAACAGGATTGCAGAAGTATAAAAAAATAGCTAGTTCAGTATGTGTGAAGACAACCAATACAGCACATAAGTGGGATCTTGACATGGTTATCCCAGAAAACAGCCTGTATAGCTCACATGTCTTCCCCCAGAAAGGGCTCCAGTAATGGATAAATAAGTATCAGAGGAACATATTGGACATATATGAGACAGGCCCAGAATCGGCTGCATAAAGGGGCTATAGAATCTGCCTCAGTCGATAAGGAAGGACAGAGGATGTTTTCACACTGCCTTTTTGTTCTGAAGGGTTCTGATGACTTTCTTTCTATTCAGGACTTCAGCAATGTCAACTAACATATCTGGTACATGCAACTCTAGGGGAACACCCTGTAGGGTATCATGCCCTTGCTTTTGATGGGGCCTGGATGATGTCCCTAAATATGATGAATGTCTTTTGGCGCATTAGCATCTAGGATCCATACAAAAACACTCTTCTATGTTACTTTAGTCAGACAAGCACTTCTAGTAATAAATTGTTAGAATTTGTGCTTTTCTCAGCACCCAGAGTTTACTCCAAGACGTTGGCTGAAATTTTGCTGGAGGACTCCTTGATGTTCCCTGACATGGACAAATGATACTTGTTAGCTTTATCCAGGTAGGGCCTTTTCAGGTATGTAATGCCTAGGGGGTCACCAAAAATTGAAGAAATCCACTTAGACTCTGACCTGAAGAAAATTCTTCACTGAGACGGAGCTGGCCATGATCCAGTTGATGTCTCTCTCTGTCTTTGGAGAGGTTGTAGGTGGTCGTGGCCTTAGCATCCAAGATGAAGGTGCAGTGTAAGATTCAGGCATTGACTCTGTTGTAAATGTTGAGCTTGATGGCAGCCACAGTCGTTATGATTACATTTCCATACCTGAAGATGTAGGGGTTGCAGTGGACTGTGAAATATTAATAGCTTCATTGTGAGTATACACTCACAGATCTTTGAGTGGTGGGAAATCCCTGTTGCAGGTTCATGGACTTGTAGGCAGTCCTCACCAACCTACTGAGGTCTTTGCTTCTTGCAGTTGAACTCATCATAGATCTTGGAAAGAGAGATGCTTCAAAGATAGATCAGGATATTCACCTTGGCTCCCACATGGTGCAGTGAATGCAGACCCTCCAAGAGATGAGGAGATGGGATTCATATCTTTCAGGTGGAGCTTAGCTCTGTGTTTCTTGCCAAGAAGGCCTTGGAAAAACAGCTACTTCTGGGGCCTCTCTTCATCTTCCAGAGAGTCCATTGTGTTCTGATCTGACAAGAAGGCACAGGGTTCATCCCCTCACACTGAAGCACTGTTTATCTGACAGTGGCTCATAGGCATGGTCAGTATTCTTTTAGCAGGTGATATCCCAAAGGACAGTGAATTGGCAGATACACTGAGATGAGTATCCATGCCTCTGCTGGAGCAGGGAAATCAGAGATCATATCTGATCAGGATGTTTCAAAAGTTGGACATAACAGAAACTGACCTGTTCATATCTCTCAACTGTCCAGACTTTTGCCTCATTTTTTCAGTCTGTTCCTCATAAAATTTGTGGTTTCCTGCCAAATCATTGACAATTGAATTGACTAATTAAAACATGATTTCAGTTTCAGACTTGATATCCTTCAGAAAATGCATATTAACACAAAACCTGTTATTCTAACACTTTTTTAAGAGCAATATGTAAAATCTGATGCTATTTTTGGCCATTGTCCCACCCCCCATTATTTTGTGTTTTGTCCATATTTCTTCCCTTAATAGGTTGTGAGGTATAGACCTGTTTGACACTCGGCAGTGTTGCCTTTTTCCTGTTCTGCCAAGTGGAAGACAGCAGTGGAAGAATTCTCTCTCCACTGCTGTGGGAGGTTCCTGTAGACCCTCCTACCATCCTCACATTTCCCATGTGCCATTGCAAAGTTTGGAAAAGAATATACACAATTCATCTTCCTTACATCATGGCGGCAGAGAAGGACATGCTTCCAGGCACTTTTGAATGTAGCAGGGGAGGACACCATTGCTGTCATAGTAAGAATGTCAACCAAGGCTGGGTGGACAATGGATTCTACTTCAGGTCTTGGCTGTTAATGTAGACCCTTTCTTTTACCAGTCTTGTCAGCAGAGATTGTAGAACCTAGTAAGGCTACTAGGAAGGCTTCTATACTTGATAGGCTTATGCCAACAAAGAGAAAAGGTTCACAAACTGGGCAGACGGGTACCATGTGCCTACCTGGGGAATACATTTTCAAGTTATTCTGACATAGCATCAAGCACTGTTCCTGTATGTTTTCTGTTATTATATGGGCAAATCACACAAGGCAGCTATTTTTGTCATTCATAACCTTGTTAAATGCAGAATTGTGTCACAGTGGCTGATTATCTTGCTCTCATCCATTGAGTCCCCTTCCCCATAGGAACTATATTTCACAATAGACAGGCTTATGCATCCATTGTTTCATTCTGCTAGTTTGGAAGTGTTGAACTTTGTTTCTCAGAATATACTTTTCCTGTTAGTCATTACCACTGCATGCCACAGTTTAGGGCTTCAGGTTTTTATATGTAGTGAACAGTATCTGATCTTTTATAATGAGATAGCATCCCTTCGATGAACCTATGCACCCTTCTGAAGGTGGGACAAGAGATGCCTCTGAACCATTCCATCACCTTCTCACATATCTTTGCAGGGGCATAAACCAGGAAAAGGGCCGTTCTCTTCCTGGACATGCATCAGCAACTCAGTTGCTACCAAAATAAGATGCATCAGTTTAGCAAGACTGACCAGCTGGTCTTTTCCTTTTACTTCAGAGAAGGAGTGCCTTATAATTGCCAAGTAAATAGTCTCTAAGTGGGTTGCCTATTGCCTTGTGTTTTGCTATCAGCTATCCAACTATCCAGAGGTGAATGCAGTGGCAAAGTCCTTGACACTACAGGAGTGCTACCCTAACTGCAGTGCTTGAAATTCTACCCAGACTTGAGCCCCCTTATGAAGAATTGTGCAAGTAGATACAACAGATATGTTTTTAACATATTACTACTAGAATTAATTTCTTCATGGGTAAGGAATACCTTCCCATTATTCTCCTGTGGAAGAGTGGGCCTTCTGTCAGCTAATGCTGTTAGAATTACATACAAACTGCGCAACTATATATTTTCTGTCACTAGTTTTAATACTGTGGGGACAACTCTAGTTTCTCGATTTTCAGGTGGGTGATTTCTAATTGTGGGTTAAGGGGATTAAAACCACTTACACATCTGGTGTTTGACATCATGGAGCACATGGGTGGATATGAAAATGTCTCCAAATGCAGGATTTTGCTTACAAAATGCAGATTTCTAATTGGAGAAGTTTGACCCATGCTGTGATCCATGTAGCAGAGGCCTTTAGTAGTTCAGCTGATACAGTAAGATTGCATTTATTTCATGCTGCCATCAACATCTGCCTTATGTGTGCACTGTATTTCATGACACTTCTCTAGGGTTTGCACTACTGTGATGTTACTTTCTTACTATCTCTTGGGCATAGTGTGCCTGTCTAATTTGCTTTCAGCATATCATTTCCTTTTTTAGCATTTTTTCCATGTTCTCTGGAGATGACATACTTTAGACAGGATTCAGTAAACTGAAAACTCCATGCAGGAACAGTGTAGCCATTCCTGCATGGAATATGACTGCTGAAGGATCCAGTAAACTACTGTTCCGACGTGCATGAGCATGCCTACACTATTGCTGCATGGACACCACTGCATAATGCTAATTACCTCATCTACTAGTGAAAATCATGCAAATGAGGTGAATTAGCGATTCAGCAAGCAGGCAGGCATCCGTGCAAGAACAGTGTTAGTTGCAGAAATGTATTCAGCTACTAGCCGAATACATTTCTGCAAAAATTAAAATGGAGGCATGACAACTCAAATAAAAGCATGTATTACAATCTTTAGGCATGCCAATGGCCAAATATATGGCCATTGGCATGGAAAAGTGTTTCATTTTTCTAAAAATAAAAGTTTTTGTTTTGGCCGATCTCGGACATTTAAGCATAGTGCAGAAGCAAGCAAATGGGATTGTGCCCAAAATAAAAAAAAAAAAAAAAAATATATATATATATATATATATATATATATATATATATAAAACACAATTTTAAGGGAAATTATATATATGAAAACACAATTTTAAGGGAAATCTGTATTTTGCCATTTTAGTCTATGACATGCAGAATCAAAACAATACCAGGGAACAATGGTTGCTAAGGGTAAGGGCTCTGGTGTAGTGCAGTAACTAGGGACTAAGGCAGTGGGTTATACAAATGACAGGAAATTGACTGAATCACAAAAATATTCTAAGTGCCAAACTGCGCCTAACCGTCTAGGTGCTATAACATGATTGTGTAAGCAGGAGGAGCAGCAGACATGAAAAGGGTGTGTGTCATGCATGGTGTAAGCACATTGGAGCTCCATGGCCCCCAGATAAGCTTAGCTAAGCACAGTTAAGCAATGGTGTGTGTCTGAGGCTGTATTGACTTATTCCATAAAATGAAGAGCATGTTTGCATCCAAGGAGGGCCATTTCTCAATGTTTACATTAGCTAAATGGGTTTGGGCAGTGCGCACTGGGTATAAAAAAAAAATGGAAATAGCAGGACTGTTTACATTTGGGTACTGGGTTTGTGTGGCCCGCCTTGGGGCTTAAAAGGGGAGGAAATGGGAATGGGAAAAAGGTAGAAAAAATGGAAATAGCAGAATAAAAGCAATCAAGTACAAATTACATGGCTAGCAGGTGGAATGCATCATAGTCAGCCAATCATACAGGCAGTATCTGCAGCACAACAGTATAAACTACAGAAACACCTTACAGTCTGTTGTTTTCCACAAACTCTGCACCATTGTTGTACACATGCAGCGGAATTTTAACCGGAAAAATGTTAGGGGCTGCCATTGCTTTGATTCATCAGTATGTGCTAGACGCTGAGGGCAATAAGAATGATAATGCTGACAACTGCCACAGACCAAGGAGGAGGAGAAGAGTGTTCAGACCAACAGTAACTTACTGGGGGCTACATGATCTGGAGATAGTAAAGCTCTACAGGGCAGACAGAGACATACTGCAGCAAATCAATGAGCTGTGCCGGCCTCAACTCAGACCCAGAGCCAACTGAGAGGAACCCATCCCATTGGACACCAAGGTATGTGTAGCCTTAAGAATACTAGCTACAGGTACTTTCCAAAGACCTACTGGGGACATCATTGAGGTCTCACAGGCATCTGCATACAGGGTACTCCACCAATTCTTGGATGCCATGCTACCACATGCTGGTGAGCACATTTACTTCCCCAACACCCGTGAGGAGAGGACTAGCAATATATGTCTCTTTCACTGTATAGTAGAATACCCAGAGGTACTGGGTGCAATAGACTGCACACACATCCACATCAAAGCACCACCTGGTGAACAGGGTAGGGTCTACATAAACTGCAAGGGCTTCCCCTCCATCAACTGCCAGGTTGTGTGCAACACCCAGGGCATTATCATGAATGTATCTGCTGGCAGCCCTGGAAACTATCACAGCTCCCACATCTGGCATTCATCACTGCTGTACCAGGCATTTGCCAGTGGAGGCATTCCATATGGCCATCTGGTGGGGGATGCTGGCTATGCACTGGAGCCATGGATGATGACACCCATCAGAAATGCATACACACCCACCCACACAAGAACGCCATAATGAGGCACATGCACAAACCAGGATCATTATAGAGCATGTGTTTGGGATACTCAAGTCATGGTACCACTGCCTTGACATACCTGGTGGAGCCTTGCAGTACACTCCACCCACATGTGCACACATGTTCACAGTATGTGTCATGTTACACGTTATGATACTGTGGAAACAGCAGCAGCAGGAACAGCACGGGGAAGGGCCACACAGCCCACCACCATTGCCAAGGTCCCCACAGGCACAGAGGAACTCAGAGGAGAAGGCCCCTGAGCCTGCACCCATAGGCAAATGGAGGTGTGCCCAGTATGCTCAAGCCTTGGCAAAGAGGCAAAGCATAGCACACGCACTGACACTGTAGGGACCCCCAGGGACTGACAACTCTTTCTGACTCGCACACACAGTAAAATGGATGACACACACATCACATTGCCTGTAACTTACCATGTATAGGCAGTGTACTGTATGCATCCAACATAGGCAGCCCTCAAACAACAACTGCCGCAGGCACAAGGTAAGTCAGTCTTCTTAACAATAAATGAATGGATTAGTATGTTTTGGTAGCATATCTATGGTAATGCTGCATGCATGCAAGGAAATGGGGTGGCCTACTGGGATAGCAGCTATGTAGGACACCAGGAAATGCCTGCCCAATACTGGCCTCCCCACACTATACAGTAGTACCCAAGGTGGCAAATCCCACTACAGTATATGTGTGGGGCAACTAACTGGGGGATTCATAGGTCACAGGCATGGATGTCAGTGTGGGGGTCCCATACCCACCCCTCAGACCCACACAGCAATTCAGCTGTAGAAAACCAGAGAGAAAAGTCTGGCAAAGGGCCACTAATGGTAGCAATGTTGAATTGCCCTCCTACAGACTCACACAGTGATAGCACAGCAGGTCTCCCAGTTGCAGTAAGGCTGTGAAGGGTAAGAAGTCCGAAACTCAAATGTATGCCATTACAATCTGACCTGTGGTCTTTACTGATATGATTCTAGTCCCCAAGACAGACACAATGGTATGGTAAATGGAAACAAAATGTAAAGCAAATATCAGCACAGTCTGTGCAAATGTGTACAGTTGACAGGTGTGCACCCCATATACCCACAAAAATGCAGCAACATGTATGTTTGCAGGGAAATAGCAGCATAGCACACATTGGCGGGGCTGTCCCAATACACATGAAAACATGTTTTATGTCCACAATATGCAGGGGCCAATGAGCTATGTGTATGTGTGGTTAATACTGTCAGGATCTGGCCAGCACGTTCTCCTGGCAGTCATCTTGTAGTGCCCTAGGTACAGTGCTGTCTTTGACAAGGCCATGTGCGGATAACTGCAGTGCCAACTATTATGCATGTCAGTGACACCTACTGCTCTAATACCTGGAAGTCACAGTACTATGTGGAATATACTACACATATAATGGACCTCTTGAAGGCTGTGTAGCCAAGGTGCTAAGGCTTTTGTGAATATAAGTGCTTTTTGGTACTGTTGCCGGTGATTATTTTCAATATATATTTTTTTTTATGCCTGCTTTTACATATAATGGACATGCCTGCACAGTAGAATGCACCCTGTACCCACACCCATAACTCCCAACCTCTGACAACAAGACATCTGGACAAGGGCAGAAATAAAAGGGGAACAAAGGCACAATGATAGGCATGTGTTGTAAATATTGCCCTTACATACTGAGAAAGTTGGTAGGGTGAGTGGTTTGCAATAGTGGGAATTGTCTGAAGGTTATGTAGTCTGAAACAGTAATGTCTGTCATTATTTTGTAACATCACTCTTCAATTATATGTAATTAACTTGCCATAAAAATACAAGTTTACATAGACTGTGGATGAAACCTCTAGCCAAATACCTGGACAATCTGCCAAAAAATCCACAGGTGGGGGGTATGGCCACACAAGGATATGACATGTCAGGTTAGAAAGATACCACACAAGTAGGAGATCCCCAGCCAGTATATCACCAAGTTGTTGGAATGTTTAGACAGTGCATCATCACTCAACTGGCTGTAGCCACATCTCACAACTGGGCTTGTTGGGCAAGAATGTACATAGCTGCCTTCATAATATTGGTCTATGCATCATACAATTAGTATTCCTCTGGTAAAGCAATGTGATGATCTGAGGATGTCTGCCACTAGGTAACGACACAATACATTGCAGTGTCAGACTACAGATATGTCAGAAAAAAATGTCTGCTAAACAAACTCAGTACTGCAAGGAAAGTCCTGTGTACTCCTGAGAGGTATGGCTGTAGCACACAAAACTCCGGACCGGAGTACACATATCTCTGGAATGGAGTACCACTCTAACTTTAGAAGGTCACACTGGGCATGCTCCTAAACTTAGAGAATCACAGGATATGTTGGAACCCACATCAGACTATATGACTGTATTGTGTATATATGTCTGTGCATACAAACAGCTATGTACACCTTAACTGTTCCTACACACGCACATCAGACAGGGTTACCCTTAGCTAGCTGTAGGTGGCCCATATGTGATATATCTGCATCTGTTGCATGTGATACACAGATATATATATATATATATATATATATATATATATATATGGGCAACAGATAACAACATATGTCAAGCATACACACACATAGATGTGGGGAAGTGAGAGACAGACAGTGATAGAGAGAGACACATAGGGAGACACAGACAGAGTGACTCACACACACACAGATACCTGAGTGGCATACAGTGATGTCCTGCTGTGGACACTGGCACACCAGTTGTAAACAGTAGCACGTGCCAGCATAAAAGGTGAGCCCCATTGTGTGATAGTACTGAGGTTGGGTTGATAATATCACTTCACCTTTGTGTGTGTGCGTGTGTGTGTGTGTGTGTGTGTGTGTGTGTGTGTGTGTGTGTGTGTGTGTGTGTGTGTGTGTGTCCATAGGTCTAAGTATTAAGAGACTGTACCCACTCAGTACACTTCACATTGCCCTACTTCGCAAGATCTGCAGCTATTTATCTTAGAAGTACCATTGGACACCTATCACCCCTATAAGCTCTGTAGTGCAAGCAATAACTGTGTAATGCTATAGTACAAATAACTAGATAGGTAGGGGTTCTAATTTCAATACTGGCAACTGTGTGTGTGTATACAGGTATGTGGGAGTGTGTGTTTGTTTGTAGGTGAAACAGTTTTAGGCCATTCCCACCCACAGCGCTTTCCACTGCCCTACTTTATCAGTCCTGCTGATGTCATTCCCCTTATCAGCACCTTTGGCCAGTTGTCCGCCTAGCAAGCTCTGTAGCACATGCAATAACTGCGTAATACTATAGTACAAATAACTACATATGTGGAGGTTCTACTCTCGGATCCAGCAAATGTGTGTGTGGGTATATACGTGTGTGTGTAAGTATGTATGTTTGTAGGAAGAAGTATTTTGATAAGTTTCCCACCCAGTGCCCTACCTTATCAGTCCTGCTGATGTCATTCCCCTTATCAGCACCTTTGGCCAATTGCCAGCCTAGTAAGCTCTGTAGCATGTGTGATAACTGCATAATACTATAGTACAAATAACAAGATATGCAGGGGTTCTAATCTCAGTACTGGCAATTAAGTGTGTGTTTGGGTTGAAAATCATATCCTGTGTGGGTTATACCATTTTGAGGTGTGTACAAACCTGTACACTTCCCATCACCCTACCTTTCAAGGCCTGCTGCTGTCATTCACCTTAGAAGTACCTTGGGACAAGGTGAAATCATATACACTCCATGGTGCGTCTGATAGCTGCGTAACACTACAGTAGAAATTATTAGATAGAAAGGGGTTCTGATCTCAGTACTGGCAACTGTGTGTGTGTGTGTGTGTGTGTGTGTGTGTGTGTGTGTGTGTGTGTGTGTGTGTGTGTGTGTGTGTGTGTGTGTGTGTGTGTGTGTGTGTGTGTGTGTGTGTGAGTGTGTGCGCGTTTGGGTGAGAATCATATCCTGTGCAGGTTATACTATTTTGATGTGTGTACCATCCACCCCTGTTTATCACCTCCCGATGGCATTACTTTATATAGCATGTTAGTGGCATTTGCCTCACATGCAGCATGTTAAACCATTGTACAGGCCATACCAGTCATCTGTACAGATGTCTATGGAATATCCAGATGTTTGTAACCTATATGTGGTCTGTGTCCCCTAACAATGGCCATGTATGTAATATTGTTGCCAAATAGGTCACAGTTAGTGTAGTGACACACATGCCAGCATCAGATATCATACCTGACTGAAACATCATGCTGATATAATGTCTGTTACCCTATCACTTGTCCAGCCTTGTAGGAGCAATAGATAACTCCATTTGCTATTTCTGGTGGGTTATCTCACCATCCATGAAGGCATTCACAACATTATGTGTTGTAAGAGGTAGTGGGTTATGTCCCACTCATATAATCTATGTGGGGCATGTCATGTGTATGTAGCACTATAGTACATTAAAGTAGATATGTAGGTTTACTAATCTGCCTATTGCCAACTATGTTTATGTTACTGTATGCACATCCCCTGTGTCAGTCTTTACTGTGTGTATGTGAAGGATATACCATTTTGTCTCCCAGTTCCACCCTGTGAACTCAGGAATACATACCACAAACCCATCATACACAGTACCATACATGCCCTCACCAACTGCATCAGGGCTGAGTGTATGGGAAGAAATGGCAGGGGCAACAGGTGCCGACAGGTGAATCTGTTGCAGTCAGTCTAATGGCCAAGCTCGTGAAGGACCTACTGACAGTACTCCAGTAACCTGTTCTGTATGTATGAGCCTGTACCATTACCATAGGGACAAATTTCAAATACTGATCTTATAAACTTAGAAAATTGCTAGAAGAAAAGGTTTTGTATTACCATTTATTTTCTGAAGAATATGAAGTCTAAAATTCAAATGCCTGTCATTATTTAGTGAATTCAATCCTTTAGTGATTTGCCACAAAAATCCTGAAAAACACAGATTTAATGAGGAATAGAACAAAAATATGAGGCATAAATTCACAAGTGGTGTTGGCTAAGGACATCAGGCTCTTTTTACCTGTACCCAAAGTACAAGGTTTGAGACTGAGTAACTCTAGCTACCAGGTGTATTCACCTGGGGGCATTTACAGACAGACAGACACACACACACACACACACACACACACACACACACACACACACACACACACACACACACACACACACACACAAGCACACACACACACACCTTAAGCAAAGGAGCTCTGTTGCAGAAAATAAGCAATGCAGCTTACTTTAAACTCTAACGGGTGTTAAGCAATGCAGAATACCTTAAACTCTAATGAGTGTTAAACAAAGAATGAGCATTTACTATACCCAACAAGCTCTAATAACAAGTGTTTGTTCACTAGACCCAAGCAGAAAATAACCCCATTCAGAAGCAATCCTTGTTTCCAGTTCCCATGCTGAATGGGCACACACACTCCATTGCAGAATACCTTAAGCTAGCAAAGCAGCTCCGTTGCAGAAAATAAGCACACTGCCAATGTAGAATACCTTAAAGCAGGGCAGATACACTCTGTTGCAGAATACCTTAAGCAAAGCAACTCAGTTGCAGAAAATAAGCAATGCAGAATACCTTACGCTCTAATGAGCATTAAGCAATGCAGAATACCTTAAACTCTAATGAGCATTCACTAGATAGACCCAACAAGCTCTAATAACGAGTGTTTGTTCACTAGACCCAAGCAGAAAATAACTCAGTTGACCATTCAAAAGCAATCCTTTCCATGCTTGCAGCAGCAGTATATAAGCAAAGAATGGGCGCACACACTCCATTGCAGAAAATAAGCAATGCAGAATACTTTAAAATTAGAGTTAAACAAAGAACAAGTGTTCACTAGACCCTAGCAGAAAGTACCTTAAGCTCTAACTCCAGAAGGTATCCTTCACATTCTTGCAGCAACAGTTCCTTCCCAAGAAGCCATGCTTGCAGCAGCAGATCCATTCAAACAGACAGCATGTGAGCCCTTGAGCTCAATTCCGACAGGCTGATGGAGCTGATATCATTGCGCACGTGATAATGTCAGCTCAAAAAGCAAAATAAAAAAATTAAAAAAAAAGCTGGGAAAAAATCAGAAAAGAAGGGATGCCACTCAGGAATTGTGGCATCCCATTATTTGGACCCCAAAACTCAGTAAAAAATGAGTAATTTGGTATGGTTTGGAGGCATGGACCCATATTAGCATGTCTCTGCATTGATGGTGTGGATGATGGGGATGTGGCACAGGTATCATCATATGCACAGGGTGTGGTGTGGGTTTGCCAGAGGGCTAGGCTGGGCCATAAGGTTGACATCATGTGTGTGTGTTTGGAGGGGTATCCTATAGATGGGCTGTGCAGAGGTGCTATGTGTATCTGGAGGTGATCTGCCTGTGATACAGATGTGTGTGTGTATGTATGCACACAGACATGCCATGTGGCTGCCCTACACAGAGGTATGTTGGACAGCTATGGACTGCACATGGCAGGGTGTCCAGTTCACTATCTCAGGCCATAGATATGGGAGCTGGTCCTGCCAGGGTCTCACTGGCACCACCAGGCCCAAGGCTAGATGCAGTACTGTTTCCTGATGGTGACTGCTGTCTGCTGGATCCATGTCCCTGACGGGACTGTCCAGGACCACATGCCCATGGCCTGCTCTGTTGTGATGTGGACAGCAACCCTCCTTCGGTAGTGCTGGTGTCACTGCCACTACGGGAGTGTGAAGGTGCATGCCCCCCGTAGACTCTCAGCTGATGTTGATGCTGACCTATGTCCTCATGGCTGATGCCCATCTCCCACCACATGCTCTAGCACAGATATGCCATGGTCAAGGATTGCCAAGGTCTCACCACACTGTCTATTCATGACCTCAGTATTTTGGTGTGTGGCCTTAACAAGGTCATGTATGTTGCCAAGTAAATCCAGAAGAATTGCATCCAACACCTTGAGTATTTGTCTAGTGTTGCATCCACTACATGCTTGTGTATCCATGACAGCCCAAAACATATGTCTGGTGACACCTGCTGTGGCACTTGCGACAGCAGCTTGATGAGCAGCAGTCATCCTGCGAGCACCCATGTCCATCCACCTGTGTGGGACCTCACCTGCTCTCTGGCTATGGCCAGTGTCTGCACTCACACCTACCATAGTCACCACACTAGCCTGTTCCATGCCACCACCTGCCAACTGTCCATCATCTGTGGCTGTTGGGGATGGGGCATGTGTTGGCATTGTGACTGTGTGTGGGGACATTGTGGATGACTGTGGGATGCCAACCAATGGTACAGATTCAGCCCCTGACAACCCCACCTCTGTCTGACTATGACCATCATCATTATCAGAGTCTGCAGAGACACTGACATCAGATTCTGACTGGGAGAGACAACGGCCACCATGTCCACCTGTGGGGAAAAGACAACATATGTAAATTAATACCTGCACTATAAGGTTTGCTGCTACACACACCCACACACACACACACACACACACACACACACACACACACACACACACACACACACACACACACACACACACACACAGATGCATACAGATGAGGTGGCAGACAGGCATTACATAGATGTCACAATAGCCAACTGGTGACATTCACAACACAGTCAGACCACTACATGCACACCATGGACAGGCCCTCAACATCATGCAGTGCAGCCCTTTCCACATAATGTTACTATTTATATACACATCTGTTATACGCGAGTAGTGTTAGTAGGTGATGGGCTTTCAAGTAGCACACACTGCACCCATGTGCACATAACTGCTGTTCACCTGTATAGCACAGTGGCAACTCATGCAGAACATACGTCTCAACTGTGCAGAGCATCTCTGAATGTCTGCATGTGTGGCTCATATTTCTTGTCTGTTCGTCATAAATCCTGAGTTTGTCCGACACATTATTGGGATGATCTGAGGACTGGTATCACTAAGTAATGACATATTTTGAATTTCACACTTCAAAACCTGCAGTACATGTATGTTACAATAGAACCGGTTACACTAACAACCTTCTAAGCTTACAGTGGATATTATAAGTGTAGACACCCCTGTTAACATGCAAGGTTTGTCTGATATATAGCATGAGACCACAGAAATCATGTGATAACATTTCCCACCTTTAATGTGACCTATAATCTGCGCAATCCAATTGAAGAACAAACACATCTGTTAGGGGTAACATAGAATTTGAAATACATACAATAGGCTGGTTGCATGACTGTGCACACCCTTAAACTAATACTTTGTTAAAGCACCTTTTGATTTCATAACAGCAGTCAGTCCTCTTGGGAAGGTGTCTATCAGCATGGCACATCTAGACTTAGCAATGTTTGTACATTCTCCCTTGCAGAAGCCCTCCAACTCTGTCAGATTGTGAGGGCATCTTTTCTGCACAGCCCTCTTCAGGGCACCCCACAGATTGTCTATTGGATGTAGGTATGGACTGTGGTTGGGCCATTCCAAAATGTTGATTATCTTCTGGTGAAGATATTCATTTTTGGATTTTGATGTATGGTTTGGGTCATTGTCGTGTGGAAAGATGTAATTCCTCTCTATCCACAGCTTTCTAGCAGACACATGAAGATTTTGTGCCAAAAGGAACTGGTATTTGGAACTGTTCCTAATCCCCCCCCACCTTGGCTAAAGGCCAACTTCCAGCAATCCCAAAGCAGGACACTGCCATCACCATGCTTCACAATGGGGATGGCATTATTTTGGTGATGCACAGTGTTGTTATTGTGCCAAACAAACCTTTTGGTATTGTGGCCAAAAAGTGCAACCTTGGTCTCTTTACACCATAACACATTTCCCCACATGCTATTGGGGGACCTGACATATTTTTCTTGAGAAATTTGCCAGACCTGAATGTTATTCTGTGTGAGAAAAGGCTTCCATCTTCCAACCCTACCCCATAGGCCAGACATGTGGAGGTTACAGGAGATTGTTGTCACATGTGGTACACAACCGGTACTTGCCAGAGTTTCCTGCAACTCCTGTAGTGTTGCTGTAGGTCTCCTGGCAGCCTCCCTGACCAATTTGGGTCTTGTCTTTTCCACACAATTGGAGGGATGTCCAGTTCTTTGCAATGTCACTGTTGCCCCATATTTTCACCACCATTTGATGACTGTCTTCACTGTGTTCCATGGTATATGCAATGCTGTGGAAATGTGTATGTACCCTTCTCTGGGCTGATACCTTCCACAAATGAGATCCCTTTGCTGCTTTGTAAGCTGTATGGTAACTGTGGCTACTGCTTTAGCAGGAAACTGAGTAAATGGTATGATAATCCTGGTAGAGCAGCTGACCGTTATTTGCTGTTAATCAAAGAGTCTCTGTAATTGATGGCAGGTGTGTATCCAAGAAGACGTAATGCTGTAATTATATCAAAAGCTGCTTCAACACAGTATTAGATTCAGCCTGTGCCCACGTATGCATCTATCTTCTTGTGCATTTTTTATGTGTCATAATTGTTCCCATACCAGATTTGTTTGTTTTACAATTGAATTGTACTGGATATAGGTCACATGAAAGGTTAAAAGGTTTTGAAAATGTTTTATTGTGCTCTCATTTTTATATATCACAAATAACTGGCATTCTAACAGGTATGTGTACACCATTTATATGCACTGTATAACCCTAGCTTTGGGCCTTTGTTCTCCCATTTTGTTAGTCTTTGTCCAGATTTCTTGCAATGACAGGTTGTGAGGTATGCTACAGATATGTGACATCTCCTGCAAATAGGCCCCTGTGATGACCACTGTGATGCATGCAGTTAACCCCACCACAAGTGAACATGCAGATATCGCAAAATGGCTGAGAGTAACAGTTATGTGCATGGTCACATGCATGACCTTAACATACCTGGGGTACTGGTGAGTCACAACAGGAAAATCCCATACACACCGGCTTCTGGCTGCTGTCCCAAATCCAGACCAGAGGTACCTATGTAGCTGTGGGGGAGAGGTATTGTCAGCATACTCATGTTTGGCATTGGTGCAAGATGAATGCTACTTTTCTGCACATATACAGTACAAGCTCTGATAGTACACAGTTTGCTGTCCTTCACCATAGATGTGCACTTGTGTGCATTACTAAACCTCACTCACAAATGCAGTTTTAACTGGCATATGCATCTAGATACTCTGTAGAAAACAGTGTTACTGCTATATGATTAAATTGATGTGCACTGTGGCCTTACCCGGATGCTCCTTGCCTGTTGCCTGGGTGCCACCCATCTCCACAACTTGTGTTTCTTGTGTTGGCTGTTGTGTGGGGTCTGCCCCAAGGTTGGCAAGGAGCTCCTCTGTTTCTGTAAATGGGGCCTGTGTGGCTGGACCCTCACCTGTAACAGTACAGTCCCTGGCCACGGCAGCAGCCCTTTGCCAGTCACGATGTATCAGGTCAGTTGCCCGATTCCTGACCTGATCGTATATGCGGGCATGGTGTCCCAAGGTGTTAACTCTCTGGACAAGGTCATTCCACAGGGCAGTCCACTCCCACAGATTTTGTCGGCTATGGATGAACATCACCCCATGGTGCTGGATTATGGCATCGATGATGGCTGCATTTTCATCTGCAGTATATGCGGGCTGATGCTGCATGCCACTGGGAAGACATAAACAGGAAAACACATCACAAGACTTCAGACATTGCCCAGAGTTATTTATAGAGCCAGCACATCAACATTGCCTATCATTAGCCACCACTTACAATTACATCATACCCCTGTCATCTATCAGCACAGTATGAACCTGCATTGCATTCCTGGTCCTGATGTGTCATGTTCTCCCCAATGAGAGCAAGTACATTGCATAACCACCATTCATCGTTCACATTTGTTTAGAGGGATGACAGTGGCCATCTTCCTTGAAGATGGGATGTCAGTGGTCCTCAGGCTTTGCTTGCATACAGTGTGTAATGGAGCTGGAAGCATATGCCTGAGTTCATGTAGGATGCAGACAGGAATGTTATCAGATCCCATGGAGACTTGCTTTTGTTGACTTTGATTAGGCAGTATGCACCTACTCCCTGATGATAAGGGGAGGGGTGTGGTGCTGTGCATATCCACCTATACTGATGGTGAGCCAGAGGGTGATGTTTGCCCTAAACCTGTCTGCAACAGGTTGGCTACAGCTATGGTGTGTGTGTGTATGTGGTGTGATTGATAACCATTACGGTGTGGGTTGGGTTGTTGCCTCTGAGATTGCATACATATGTGAAGATTGCCTTGTGATTGCCCTTGGTGGATGTGTCCAGTTTGTACTCATAGTTAGCCTTACAGTAATCCACCTGTGACCTTATATGCTCATTCAGACAAAGGTTGACTTGCTGCCAAGTTGGTGCCTGCTCCTACTTTGCCCTGTACAGCCAATATAGCAACCAATTATGTGGTTTGTGTATTGCTGCTGTCCAGCAAAGGGGATAACTCTACCTTGGTGGAGGTAGGATTTACAAGTAAGTTATTGCTGAGTCCATACAGCCATGTAGATGATCATATAGGTGTTTGTAGTAGGCACGAGCACAAGGTCATAACACAGTTGGACACTTCTCCAATTTCAACCTGATAATCATGCTTATTCTAGTACCCATGTCTGTGTCAGGGCAATGCAACAACCAGTAGCTGTAGAAATCTAACTCTGTTGGATGCACAGAAACTAAGATTACACATGTGTACAACATGTACAGCTTATTTACCTGACATTTTGCATCCCATGTCTGTTGTTATGAGGCAGCCAGGTACACCTACTCATACATACATGCGCACAGGTAATACCTGATATACATTTCTGTATGGCACACTGTATTTACACTCTTGATGCATAGTCATTCCTCTCAACCTGTTAGAGCAGGACATCTGGAGGATGCCACACTTTCTTAATATTGCTGTAACACACTTAAGCCATTTTGTAGCACAGTAGCCTTTGCATTCACAGACATACCCTGAAGGATATCAGATCCTCATATGGCAGAAAGAGAGGAGAAAGGCTAGGAGTGTGGTAGTGAGGGTAGGAATTTTTAATGTTGTCAGTATGACTGGTATGGGGACAGAGCTAGCTGATATGATGGACAGAAGGAAGGTTGATATATTGTATGTGCAAGAGACCAGATGGAAGGGGGGTAATGCTAGGTGTATCAGAGGTGGGTCCAAATTGTTCTATCATGGTGTGGATGGGAGGAGAAATGGTGTAGGGGTTATCCTGAAGGAACAGTAAGCCAAGAGTGTTTTTGGAGGTGAAAAGAGTGTCAGAGTGATGTTTATGAAGCTGGAAATTGATGGTGTAATGATGAATGCTGTTAGTGCATATGCTATGCAAGTTGGGCATGCAATGGATGAGAGAGAAAAACTTTGGAGTGAGTTGGATGAAGTGGTGATTACTGTACCCAAGGTAGAGAGAGTGGTGATTGGAGCAGATTTCAATGGGCATGTTGGTGAAGGTAACAGAGGGGATGCAGAAGTGATGGGTAGGTATGGTGTTAAGCAAAGAAATGCAGAAAGTGAGATGGTAGTGGATTTTGCAAAAAGGATGGACATGCCTGTGGTGAATACATATTTTAAAAAGATGGAGGGGCATATGGTGACAAACAAGAGTGAAGGAAGATGCACACAGGTGGATTATATCTTATGCAGGAGGACCAGTTTGAAGGAGATTGGAGACTATGAAGTGGTGGCAGGGGAAAGTGTAGTTAGGCACCATAGAATGTTGGCCTGTGGGATGATGTTGGTGATTAAGAAGAGGAGGAGGAGTGTGAGGGCAACACCAAGGATCAAATGGTGGAAACTGAAAAAGGGTGGTTGTGAGGTTGAGTTCAGGGAAGAGTTAAGATAGGCACTGGGTGGCAGTGAAGAGTTAGCGGATATCTAGGTAACTACAGCAGAGCTAGTAAGAGAGATGACTAGAAAGGTGCTTGGTGTGACATTTGGACAGAGGAAGGAGGACAAGGAGACATGGTGGTGGAATGAGGAAGTACAAGAGAGTATACAGAAAAAGAGGTTAGTGAAGAAGAAGTGGGATTGTCAGAGAGATGAAGAAAGTAGACAGGGGTATAAGGAGATGAGGTGCATGGCAAAGAGAAAGGTGGTGAAGGCTAATGATGAGGCATATGAAGAGTTGTATGAAAGTTTGGACACTAAGGATGGAGAAAAGGCCCTCTACTGATTGGCTAGACAGAGGGACCGAGCTAGGAAAGATGTGCAGCAGATAAGGGTGATAAAGGATAATGAGGGAAATGTACACAAGCAAGGAGAGTGTGTTGAGCAGATAGAAAGAGTACTTTGAGGGGCTGATGAATGAAGAGAATGAGAGAGAGAGAGAAGGTTGGATGATGTGGGTATGGTGAATCAGGAAGTGCAATAGATTAGCAAGGAGGAAGTAAGGATAGCTATGAAGAGAATAAAGAATGGAAAGGTTGTTGGTCCAGATGACATACGCGGAAGCATGGAGGTTTTTAGGACAAATGGCAGTGGAGTTTGTAACCAGATTGTTTAATGAAGTCTTGGAAAGTAAAAGGATGCATGAGGAGTGGAGAAAAAGTATTTGGGTACCAATTATAAGAATAAGGGTGATGTGCAGAGGGATAACATTGATCAGTCACAGCATGAAGTTATGGGAAAGAGTAGTGGAAGCTAGGTTAAGAAGGAAGATGATGATTAGTGGTCAGCAGTATGGTTTCATGCCAGGAAAGAGCACTACAGATGCGGTGTTTGCTCTAAGAGTGCTGATGGAGAAGTACAGAGAAGGTCAGAAGGAGTTGCATTGTGTCTTTGTGGACTTAGAGAAAGCATATGACAGGGTGCCTAGAGAGGAGTTGTAGTATTGTATGAGGAAGTTAGGAGTGGCAGAGAAATATGTAAGAGTGGTACAGGATATGTACAAGGGTAGTGTGACAGTGATGAGTTCTGAGGTGGGACTGACGGATGCATTTAAGGTGGAGGTGGGATTACATCAGGGATCAGATCTGAGCCCTTTTGTTATTTGCAGTGGTGATGGACAGGTTGACAGACAAGATCAGACAAGAGTCCCTGTTGACTTTGATGTTTGCAGATGACATTGTGATCTGTAGTGAGAGTAGAGAACAGGTTGAGGAGACCCTGGAGAGTTGGAGATATGCTCTAGAAAGGGGAGGAATGAAGGTCAGCAGGACTAAGACAGAATATATGTGTGTGAATGGGAGAGAGGATAGAGGAATGGTGAGGATGCAGGGAGTAGAGTTTGCAAAGGTGGATGAGTTGAAATACTTGGGATCAACAGTTCAGAGTAATGACGAATGTGGGGGAGAGGTGAAGAAGATAGTACAGGCAGGATGGAGAGGGTGGAGAAGAGTGTCAGGAGTGACTTGTGACAGACAAGTACCATTAAGAGTGAAAGGGAAGGTCTACAAGAGGGTAGTGAGACCAGCTATGTTATATGGGTTGGAGACAGTGGCATTGACAAAAAGCCAGGAGTTAGAGCTGAATGTGGCAGCGGTAAAGATTTTAAGATTTGCACTGGGTGTAATGATGGTGGACAGGATTAGGAATATGTATAGTAGAGGGTCAGTTCAGGTTGGACGGTTTGGAGACAAAGCCACAGAGGTGAGTTTACGTTGGTTTGGACATGTGCTGAGGGTGGATGTTGAGTATATTGGGAAAAGGATGGTAAGGATGAAGCTGCCAGGTAAGAGGAAAAGAGGAAGGCCTAAGATAAGGTTTCTGGATGTGGTGAGAGAGGACATGCAGGTGGTTGGTGTGACAGAGCAAGATGCAGAGGACAGGAAGAATTAGAGACTGATGATCTGCTGTGGTGACCCCTAATGGGAACAGCCAAGAGAAATAAAGGAGATGTTGTAATGTCAGTCTTCACAGATTTACCAATGATTTGCCAGACATAACACAACTCTATGACTACAAATATGAGGCACACATATGGTCAGTGTGCATAACACTGGACAGTTGAATGTTATGAGCTCAGTATATCAATGCAGTTCAACACACACATTTGCAACAGTAGTTTACTATGCAAATACCCTGTATAGGTCTCTCACATTTCTGAGACAAACATGTATATCATAGTTGAATTCACAATTAACATATGGATATGTATGACATCCCAGTAGCTGGCCTAGCAGTGTCACAGTCAGTATTGTTCAACACACACTTCAGTAGTAGTCATATGTGAGCTATCCTTTCCTGGGGTGACTCAGGGGGCTGAGCTGTCATCTATACCAGTAAAGATAGACCCAGATGCTATGGCCATAGATTCTGATCAGCAATATATCAGTACAGCAAGTCGTGTTGAGATATATTTGTTGAACTTCCTATTTCCCATTATCACATATCCCCTACTGCATTCCATTACATGCTTACTTGTCTGACATACCTTTTTTCCAAGTAGAGTTGGTTTGATTCCAATTTTTGTTGGTTTGTTTGTTTGTCTGTCTGTCTTTCTCTTTCTCTCTCTCTCTCCAAGATGTAGGGTATACATCTGTTTTGCATAGGCAGCAGCTTACCTTTTGTAGGTAATGCTGATGAGTAGCTGATGACCTGTGCACCATTTGGTGTCTCCCACTTGCTAATTGCATGCAGAACAGCTGTATTGTTATTCCTATAGCAAATGACATGGCAACACACTCCTATAATTGAGTATTTCATGTGGGCATTGACCCTTTTCCTTGCCTGTGATGGGGACTTCATGGAGGTGTGTGAACAACAGCATCACAGAGGGTAGTTGGAAAAGGTCTATATTACAAGATCAAAACACAAAAAAAGAGAACGCTCTTTAATCAAACACTAATGATTGAAACCAGAAAATATCGAACAAACGGAGCAGGGAAAAATCTCTGCTCTAAAAAAAAAAATTCAGAGACAGAATAAAGTGGGGTGCTTCACCCCCACACCCCCCATGTGAGGGGCTGTGCCCCTCACACCTACCTACTTAAATATTCCAACTCTGAGATTGCACCACAGTGGAGGAATCAACAAAGTTCCAACAACGGCCCAGCGATTTTTTTTTCCTTGGAAAAAAAATCACTGTTCCATGTGTTTGATATTTTGTGGTTTCGAGCATTACTGTTCGATTAAAGAGCATTCACTCTTTTTGTGTTTTGATCTTGTAATATAGACCCATTGGAAATGCCTCTTACAGCAACAATTGTGGAGACGGGTCAACAAAATGGGGAAGAATGTCCCAGACATAGGGACAGAATGTAAGTATTGCTGTTATACAGTTGGATTAATGCTAGTTTAACAAGGTTTGTGTGGACATGGATTTTCTGCATGATTTTAAGTCTGACAGTGTTATGTGGTTGACATAACTCCCAACTGTTGGACTATCCACAGAGTGGCCAGAGTTTGGACTCTTATGTTTGGTGTGTTCCTCATGCATTTTTTGTGTTTGGAAAATCAGTAGCATACTCTGGGGATTGCAGTCAGTAAATGGTAACATCCATTTGTGTTTCTGATTTCATATCCCTCAGAAAAGATATGTTACAATAAACTCTGTTACACCAGCAACTTTCTCAGTTTATAACAGCAATATTTCAAATATGTCCCTGTTTTTGGGCTTCTGTCCCCCAAGTATGTCAGGCTTTGTCCAGATGTCATGCAGTAAGAGGTTGATAGGTATGGTATATCATTATTTAGTGTTTTCATTCCTGATATCATCCCAGTGATATATCAGAATGCCAGACATGTTATGTGGAAGAGGCCTTATATATGAGGACAAAGCTTGGACATTCTGTGGGATTCTGTACAGTTGAGAGGTCTGTGTATTTCTGGCAATTGTTGACAGACTGTTAGGATTGTGTAGCAGTGTGGTATGTAAAATGTATTTGGCCTGTGTAGGGAGCAGGTAGATGTAAGTGTTATGGCTCCTTTTCTATCTGACTGTGCATGCTGCTCCAGTTTCTGGTGGTCTATCGGCTGTATATGTTTGTAGGGGCAGACTGAGACATGTCCCATACCATGGTCAAGATTCATACTACACTGTGACTTGGGCCAGTATATGTAGGTGGTAGTGTGTGAGTGTCAAACATGATGTTTTTGTTCACACAGTCCTTATACTCTACTGTTCATTTGACTTACTGGTATGTCACAGTGACTGTGGTGAAATTGGTTGTGAGTATGCATTTTCACACTGGTGTCTGTTTTTCAGTGCTGTTACATTGTAGTTCCTGATATATTTGCAAATACATGTGTAATTCCCCATAGTGGATTTGGGTTAGTGTTGTGTCAGTCTGACTGTAGTTTGGATGGTGCTTGGTGACATGCTTAGCAGCTCAGTGTATTTCCTAATTTGATGTTATGTCCAGATATTTGTAGGATGTACTGTTGTCGTTTCCCCTAGTGAAAAGTAATTGAATGTTGGACTTGTGCTATTTCAGTCAATATATGTTAGAACAGACAGGAGGGTGTTACTGTGGCAACTGTGTCAGCTTATCTACTCCAGTATTTCATATATGTCCCTATTTTCATGGTATTCTCCCCTTACTTTGTCAGGCTTGGTCCAGATTCATTGCACTAAGAGGTTATGAGCATACCTCTCACCTGGCTGGATTGTTTCAGAATGTCCAGGTTTATTGCTCATATGTCTGGTCTGTTCCACAGACTCATTATTGTTATTTCTCTGGTAAATCACTGTGATGATCTAAGGATTTATATCAGTAAATGATGACATACATTTCAGTTTCAGACCTCACATCCTTCAGAACATATATGCTGAAATAAACCCTGTTACTTTAGCAATGTTCTTACATTTATAAGAACAATATTTAAAATAGGTCACTAGTTTGGCCCATTGTCCCCCCATTTTGACAGCCTTTGGCCAGATTCCTTGCACAAAGAGGCTGAGAGGTATGGTTCTGAGGTATGACTCCACTACATGTTATGAGCATATATATATGTTTTATATTTTATATATTATATATTATATATATATATATATATATATATATATATATATATATATATATTCCATATACATATATATATATATATATATATATATATATATATATATATATATATATATATATATTATGAATATATTTTTATGTATATCTCTCTCTATATATTATGTGTATATATGAATATATATATATATATATATATGCATCTCCATACATATATACATATGTATATGTATATATACAAAACCTGACTGATTCTACAAAATATTTTCCCTACTGTTGAATGACTCTGCTGCATGATATGTTTGAAAAATCATCAGATATTTTTACAGCTCAAATGGTGTAGTGGTACTTTGCTCTGACTATTATGTACAGGGCCCTGGGTCCAAGACTTGGCAGTGCTGATTATTTTGGTGCTAGGCAGAACAGTGGCTGATGGAGACAGAGTGATTAAAGCAGTTTTAAATGGCTTTAAGCAGGTTTGCGTGGGTTTGCTTGATGCTAAGCGATGCCAACACATGGTTAACCATACAGATGCTTAATCTGTGCTGGCTTCACTTAGCATCACGCAAACTCGCTTACTCCTGCTGACTCCCGCTTATGCCCATGCTTTCTTTAAAAGAAAAGAAAAAGGGGTGATAGAAAAGTGGTGAAAAAGGGGCATGCAGAGGGGAAAAAATATGAAAGATAGCTAGGGATGTGCAGGAGGGGTGTAGGGAAGGTCCATAGCTGTCCATTTCTTATATAGCAACAGCTGTGCATTTGTACAGAATTTGGAGGTGAATTTGGACACTCAAACTCCAGGGAGAGGGATGAAGACAACAGCAATGTGTTGTCAAGCCAATTGGTCCAGATTACATGTGTCCAGTGTGCAAAATGGACAGCTATGTATGAGGCAAATTTTTTGGGGGGAGCAGATGCCCTTTTCTTTTTTTTTTAAGGTGAGAGTGAGATGTTGGGGAAGGATTGTAGGTACATCTGGGGAGGTAGGTTGGGTAGGGATACAGACAAGACAGACAAGACAGCAGACAGGTGCAGTATATGATACTTGATGGGTGGTAAACACATTTGATGGGGAGGATTGTTGGGAATCCGAAGCCCATGGGCCCCCATATGGTTACAGTGGGACTGAGATCCCCACCCATGGCAGTCACCACTGCACCTTCACGGCCCCAAAAGTGGGTGGGCTGGGGGCTGTACAGGAGGGACGGCCTGCCCTTCAAGATGTGCAGCTGCTCTCTGAACTCAGATTGAGAGGTGCTTCACACCAAACCCCGGACCTGACTGTGGGTTCCACCCGAAGGTGGTGCAGGACCAGCAGATAAGGGAGATCTGGGTTGGGTCCCAGACATGCTGGGGCCTGGTGCCAAGGGCCAGATGAGGTGGGACAGGTGGATCCATTAGGATCTGCCTTCCCCAAATGCAGTTTGGTGTTGAGGTTTTACAAAATATGTTGGTTAGTCATGAGCAACACATTTCAAGATTAGTTATAACAGCATGCATGGGTGTTCCAATTAACCCCATAAAACAGATTTGAAACAATTGCATAGCAAACAGAGCACATGCATAAATGGAACAACAGTATGCATCGTAACAGCATCCCAGTAACATTGACAGCAACAGGCCACCAACAATGGTATTTAAACAAAGTATGTTAACATGCAAGCACTCAAACATATTAACAATAATATAACATAAGTCCCAACATTAGAGTTGGAGTACAACATACCCATAGTATATGAGTAATAATTACTGATGCAGATGAGGGGTGGGGGGGAGACAAAAATTCCATTAACAACTGTTTATGCTTCTATTTTCCACAACAATACGGCACAATACTCTATGGGTCTGCCTTCACTTTACATCTACCTATGGCCCATAGCTTTTGTAGTACAAACATACCTATTAAATTGTCAGCCTGGAATGGTATGAGGCAAACTGTGACAGCTCTGGGTACACAACTAGAGGGCACTCGTACGTGTCAGGGTTATGCATCTGACACAGGAGGGGTTCCCTGAACTGCTGTTATGTGAGTGTGCTACTGGCATATGTCAACTGGTTTCCTGTGTAACAGTACAGTCCAGGAATATTTGCATCAGTGACCACTAGCCGTGACATTATGACACTTGAGAGACATGTATCGGGAACATACCTCTCAACCTCTTAGAGCATCACATCTGGACAAAGCCATACATAAGATTGGGACAAACGCCCATAAATATGGACAATTTTTAGATATTGCCCTTACAAACTTAGAAAGTTGATAAAATAACAGGTTTTGTATTTGCATGGCTTTTCTGAAGGATATGACATCTGACACTTACATGTCTATCATTATTTTCTAACGTCAGTCTATAATGATTTGCTACTGATTTGCCATGACACCACTACTTTATGTAAAACGGACCAAAAATCTGAGACAAATATCTGGACATTCAGTGAATATCTGTACAATTGAGAGATATGATTCGGGAAGAGTGCATACTGTATGTACCTACCCTGCTGCATTTGCAGGCATGTGGTGGGACAATTGAACAGTTGCACACAGTTTATTAGTATACCCTTCATATAGCTACTACCAACATTTCCTTACCTGTAAAACCTGTGGAGAAAATATCTGTTAACACTACCTAACTGTTTTTACATTTATTCATGATTCCTTGTGTGTAGATATGCACACAACTTAGTACTTCTCCCAGGATTTGAACTGTGTCTGGGTGTGCAAAATTAACAACAAAGCTATATCTCATCACAATGAGCTACTTGGGAACTGCTGTTTCTTGTTTAACTGGTTTCTGCCTCATAGTCTTGGTTAGACAGTCTGAACTTGTAATCCTGTGATGCATGCATGGCAGATAGTTATTGTACTGTGCATTACTTCTATGGATTACTACAATCTAGAAAGCAAAGGTTAACACAAGGCAATGCTGCATAGAGCATACTTTGATATTTTACATATTACTATTCAGGGTTCAAAGCTTAGTGCGGTATATATTCACATTTAATTTATATCTTGTTTTACAGCTACACCATCTACAGCATCTCTTAACAGCTTGTTCATAGATGAACCTCAGTATGCTGTCACAGCTATATTTGCTGTGAAGAACATGTATACATTCTATATATGTGTGCAACAACATACCAGAATAAGCACAACAGTTTTTTGTAAAGGTCTTTATTGTACATTAATATTAGTCAGGGAAACTTTTTTATCTGTTCAGTTCACACAGTAACAGTATACCTGCTAGCAATAAGCAATGTACTCCTTCTTAGCTATTTGTACAGCATACTGCAAAATAGATTTGTACTCACCAGCCAGCCGATGCAGCCTCAGCAGTCTGTCACCATGGGCTTCGACATTCACAGCCCTCTCTGCTGCAGCTGTAGGGGAGAAAAACGCACATTATGCATATCTGCCTATCACATTTTCAGGCTGCTATTTGCTACAAGCTACTTGACAGTGATACTTACATACTACTGGACTATTCCAGTTCCATCCATCTTGGATCCACTGATCGAAGAGTGCTCCCTTCCTATATTTTCGGTCAGCATAGTGGTGCTGTACCTGCTCACCAGTCTGGGTGATGCTAGTAGCACTGGTGAGGTCACTTGCGAGATGGTCCCAGGCCTTCGCTTTGTATTGGGAGCCCTAGTACTGGCCCTGCTGCAGCTCTCCTCATGGTCTTTTACTAGGAGTCCAAATATGACCCTGGACTCCTGAATGCTCCAGCGTTGTGCCCAAAAGCACACACCCTCTCCTACATCAGCCATTGTATCTGCACAGATGATCTATAAGAAATTATGGCTGTATTCCCACCTGCGCTGTTTAAATAGTGACATATTCCTGCCCTTTGCTGTCATTGGACCATTTTGAAAAGGTTAGGCTCCACTAAGCAGTACACAAATCCACTTAGCTGAGCTACCTGCTGCTTAGCATTCATGCCTTAGCAATAGTTACACCTGCTAAGCAAAGCTGAGCATTGCTAACTATTGTTCACTTTTCATTTATTAAATATATCAAAATACTGACTTCATTTATTAAGTGTATATGATTTACTTTACATGACATCCCTCTATGTGCTTTCCTTACATTGGCAAGAGGTGTGACCATACTGTATGGGACACATATGTATACATGGGTGGTTTCACATGTTATATGCACTAACACTTCCATTATACACCAGCTACACTGCCCTGGTTGAAAAAAACAGTTACTACATAATCTAAGTTTAAAAAAATAATTTTAACACTACTTTCCCATATAAAAATAACTTGCGTGGCTTGGTACTCAAACCATGAATGCCTGCATGTAAAGCCAGGACTCTAACCAATACACTATCTCAACTTAGGAATTTCAGCTGCATATTTGTATTTATCTCCTCTGGTAAGCGGAAGGCCATAATGCCCACACCTGCTTATCTACGCTTAAACATTCCTTAGCCTAGAAAAAAATATACAATATTATTATTATATTATTGTGTTATATAGTGAGTATTGCGGTGTTCTGACAAGTCATTGAGGAGTGCAGTCAGGACATAATGGCATACATTTGGTTTACAGGCTTCTATATGTCAGAGATTCATGCTAATACATATCCTGTTTTCTATCAACTTTCTAAGTTGGTGAGTGCAATATTTTAGATGTGTCCCTTTTTAGGGCTCCCCCCATTGTTTGCGTCTTTGTCCACATTTCCTGCTTTAGCAGGTTGTGAGGTGTCATATGGCACTTTTACAATGCAGGGGGTGTGTCACAGAAGCTGTCACACACACCCTGCATTGGTTTCCTACTACTGTGTGTATTTCAGTGTCCACAGACACTGACATTCATTTATTTCATTTGAGTGTCCACAGACACTGAAATACTGGCATAATATTAGAGAAATTCTCTAATATTATGTCAAATTGGGTTTGGAAAGTGCCGTATGACACATTCTGAGTGCAGGGGGCATGTTCATGGTCCGTACACTACTTAGACTTGCCCCTGCACTTGTTCATGGTTTGTGTCTAAGTAGCTTACACAGCAGTGCACCTTCATGAATATGCAAGGCACACTGCTGTGGTTAATTGAACACAAACCACTCCTTGCAGAAATAGCACTATTCCTGCATGGAGTTTATTGAATCTTAGGGTTTATCTCTGTAGTTTACTATACTGACTTTAACCTCCACAGATGCTAGTTCTGCTGTGTCACAGATCGTGCTGCCATCCTTTTTCAGATCTGAGATGCTGGGTATGGTTGCTGCTGTGTGTGGGATTTGCTTAGCTTTCCACGTACTCATAGTGTTTCCCAAGCTGCGTATGACATGAACTGTCTTATTATTCATTTAGCAACTCACATTCCATTGTCTCAGCACTGTCTTTTTCCATAGAATCCACCATTCTTATTATTTCCATTAAATTCCATATTTACAACTAGGCTCAGTGCTATACAGGGATATTGCTTAGTTTCTTGAATCTGCCTTGCAGTGTTACATTGTGTTTGGGACACAGGGTCTAGACATCACAAGGGATTTATTCAGGAGCCTGTATCCTTCAGTTTTGGTTTTAAACCTAATGTCACTTCCATGGGCATCTAATTTAGTTTTACTTTTAAGCTCTCTTACTGAATTTGTCATTTTTAATGATAGAATGATAGCAGGACAGCATTTCACATTCTACTAGCTAAATATGGAAAGCATTGTGGTTTAAGATTAGTATGGAATCCAGCCTATTTTATAAAGTTGTTTTGATCTGTGCCTTTTTAGTTAATATTGACTGAAGGATAGGCCCATTCAAACAATGTTTACCTCATTGTTAATACATCTGTAGATGTTAATTCACTGGACAAGCAATAATAGGCAGATATAGGTTTAGATGTTTTAGACAGTCAGCATAGTTTAGGTTCTTAAACACATAGCCTTCATAAAGTGTGGATCTGTGAGTCATTTTGAAGTCGGTCACAAAAAATGAACAGGAGGAGGCATTATACTCAAATGTCTTTCCTTAGTTCAGTCAAGGTGTGTTTAGTGATGGGGGAATTTATTAAAGCCTACACAGACTGTTTTTCCATGTAGGGATAGTGGCGCTGTGCTTACATGGAAGTAAGCAGATGTGCGATCCAGTAAACCGTGCTGAGGGGCGTGCACGAGTGTGCAAGAATGGAAGTGTCTGTGGCATGAAAATCACCTCATAAGTAGGTGAAAGGCATGCAAATTAGGGTGGTAGAGTGATCCAGCAAGCAGAAAGGCAGTCCTGCAGACCCTGTGTTGGTGTCCATAATGTACAAGGAAAAATTCCATGCACAGGATGTAAAACTGACACTGGGGCTGTAAAAGTGCAGTTAGAGTGGCAGAGATAGAATAGTAGACACAGATATGTGCATAACTATCCTCCCATGTCCAAATATGTATGGAAAATAATATAAATAAAATTAATTTTTGTTTTATACTCGGGGTATGTTTGTGAGGCACACCGCAGTGCACAAACATGCTTTCATGAAAAAAAAAACAAAAAAAGACTTGGCAACCAGATTTATTATTATGTTCCAGTAATGCATTATAGGACCCTGTGTGGAGTATGTACAATGGTAGACTGCTGTGGTTGCTAATGAGGCAGGCTCTGGAACAGTGTTGTTTCTAGGTATTATGTAGGGATCTGTATGCACATGAGCTGAGTTTATTGAATAGCACAAATGGGTATCTGTGTCAGCAGATCCCATCCGTGTAGGCAGAGAACCGTGTTGGTGTCCACAGAAGAGGTAGCAGACAACAAAAGGGGGTGCGTTCATATTCTTTTAAGTTCATTGGAGCTCAGCAACGTCTGTTTGCGTAGCGAGGCACTCTGCTCAGCAGTGGGTGTGTCCAGTGACTGCTAAGCTTTGTTTACCTTTGGGCCATGTGTTTCACTGTGTTTCAGCATGTTTGTGTGATGTGTCACTGTGCTGAACATGGCCGGCTATGGGGGTGTGTCTAGTGATTGCTGAGCATTGTTTATCTTTGTGGCGGAGGTTTGTACACTGGCACTGCTGAGCAGGGAAGGCTGTATAAAAAAATAAATAAATAATGCTGGAAAAGCCAATGATATATTAATTACTGATGAACCCTGTTGCACTTAAACTAAGCCATTAAAATCCCTTAATGATGGACTTGGCAGGTGGAATGCATCATAGATAGCCAATCACACAGGCTGTACTTAGGGCAGAGCACTATAAAGAATGCATACACCATACAATCTGATTTTTCCCCCATACTCTGCGCCAGTGGAGTACAGACTCGGGAATTTTAACTGAGAAAATGCTAGGGGCTGCTGCAGATCTGCTATATCTGTATGCGCTAGATGCTGAGGTCAGTGCTGATGGTGGTGCTGACAACAGGCCCAGACTGAGAAGGAGAAGAGTGTTCAGGCCCTGGGTAACCTACCAGGAGCTACATGAGCTGGAGAGCACTACAGGGTGGAGAGGGACATACTACAAGAACTCACTGAGCTGTGCCGCCTCAGACCCAGAGCCAAAAGATGGGAACCCATCCCAGTGTAAACAAAGGTGTGTGTAGCCCTTAAGATACGGGTACTTTCCAAAAGACCAACTGGGGACATGATGGGGGTCTCGCAGGCACCTGCTTCCAGGGTACTCCACCAGTTCCTGGATGCCATGCTACCACATGCCAGTAAGCACATATATTTCCCCAACATCACTGAGGAGAGGGCCAGCATTATGCAACTCTTCTACCATGTAGCACACTACCCTGAGGTACTGGGTACCATAAATTGCACTTATGTACGCATCAAGGCACCACCCGGTGAGGAGGGTAATCTATGTCAACTGCAAGGGGTACCACTCCATCAACTGCCAGGTCATGTGCAATGCCCAGGGCATTATCCTGAATGTGTGTGCTGGCAGCCCTGGCAGTAATTGTGACTCCAATATCTGGCACACATCACAGCTGTACCACATGTTTGCTATGGGGGGACACCCCGCATGGCCATTTACTGGGGATGCTGGCTATGCCCTGGAACTGTGGATGATGATACCCATCAGAAATGCACACCCACCCACCAAAGAACACCATAATGAGGCACATGCACAAACTAGGAGCATCATAGAGTTTGTGTCTGGGCTGTTGAAGTCATGGTTCCGGTGCATCAATATATCTGGTGGAGCCCTGCAGTAATCTCTAGCCACATGTGCACAGATGTTCACAGTATGTGCCATGCTACACAATATGATCCTGCAGAAACAGCTGCAGCAGGATCAGCAAAGGGAAGTAATACACAGCCCCATACTAGTAAATAAGTCACCACAGCTGCACCCACAGGGGACTCGGAGGAGAAACCCCCTATAGGCAGATGTAGGCATGCCCAATATGCCCTGGCCTTGGCCAAGCGACAACTCATAGCACATGCACTGACAACCTAGGCCCCTAGGGACTGACACCTTACTCTGACTCGCATACAGATTAGTAAAAATGATGCCAGCCAGACCACACAACCTGTACTTCACCATGTATTGGCTGTGGACTTTGTGCATCAGATAGAGGTAGTCCAGAACTACAGGTCTGTCACCTGCTGCATTTGCAAGGTAAGTCACTCTACTATACACTACTTGTAAGGGGTACTACAATATGGTAGCATATGTATGGACCTGCCGCATGTATTCAAGGGAATACAGTGGGCTATATATAGTGTGCTACTGGGCTATTTGCAGAGATCTATACTGAGCTGCTGGGCTACTTGTACAGATCTAATAGCCACTTGAGACAACAGGTACTCTGTTCCCTAGAATGTGCCCCATGATATCCACTAGGCCGCATGGCTGAAAACTCCACAACATCATGAATACAAGGGAGATGCCAATCAGTGGGGTCACAGGACAGTCACATGACTGCCTGTGCCAGCAGAGCATGGGCTGGTCGTCCACACCCCAAATACATCACTGTTCCCATACAACTGCTGTAACAGTAAGTCTGCAATGATATAGCAGCAGACCAGACAAATCCTGTCTGTTGTTGATAGTGTGAGGAATGAAACCTCTCTGTCTGGTGGTTGATGTGGCTCACTGGGCCAGGGACAATAGCATGGGTGTCCATGCTCATGGTTTGAATCTGGCAGCATCAAACATCTTTTGCATGTGAGGCACTCACATGGTGATATTTCCACAGACTGTCATAACCCCTCAATCTGTTACTGCAACAAAGCTGGACAAAGCCAGAGTGAATGGGGGGACAATATACCTACATACAGACATTATACATGCTCTGAGTAACCTAGCAGGTGGCTAGTATAACAGCAGGCTGCAACAGGTCATATTAGCTGCAAGATGTAAAGGCCATCACTGAAATGTGTCAGTAGTTACAACAATTCAGTGACTGCTGTTTACAGTATAGTACTGGAAACCATAAATGTATGAGGAACAGAGCAGACATATGGGGTGAAATGCTGGACATTCTGCAAAAACATTTACAGGGAAAGGTATGCAGACTGTTACCCTATTTGTGGTGCTACATCATGTACCCCAGTCACAGCATACCTTTCAACCTCTCAGAGCAGGAAATCTGGCCAAAGCTATGAATAAAAATGGGACCAAGGCCCACAAATAGGGACAGGTTTTAAATATTTTCTCTTACAAAATAGAATGTCATTAGAATAATAGGTCTTGCATTAGCATGAATCTGATGTGTATGGAGTCTGAAACTCAAATGTCTGTCATTATTTATTGACTTCAATCTTCACTGATTTTCCACTAATTTGCCAGAAAACTACAATGTTATGTAAAACAGACCAAGCATATGAGGCAAAATGCTGGACAGTCTGTGAAGCTCTGTACAGTTATGAGGTATGAGTCACATATTAAGGTCAGCAATCAGGCAGGGAATGCCTTGGACAATATCAGGGAAGTGGAGTACTGTGGTAACAGGTGCAGCAGCCAGTGGCCTGCAACACACATAATCTTGGACTGGAGTACAGGTAGCTCTGACCTGGAGTCACCTTTTAAGTACTGACAGTCGTGCCAGGCATGCTCCTACACTTAGCTAACTTGAGCCCAAGTCTGTCGGCTTTACTGCCCAAAGACCTGCTATGTGGAAATACATCTGTACATACATACAGCTGCATATACATATCTATCTTTTCCTATCCCCCTCATGCATGATGAGTGTATCTATCAGTATGTGGCACATATATGTATGATAAAATGTGTATATAGCTATATAAAGTACAGTGATACATAGACTCTCCACGTATAGCTACATAACACATTTACATAATGTACACACAACATTTAAGGAGACATCCCTGTTATACACATTTATGTAGATATGGGTGGGGATGTACAAATGTCCCTACATACCTTGGAATGTTGTGGTTATCTCCACTTACACATCACATCAGTTGACTGATGGAACCAGACCAAGGCCGCAACAGTACACAAACCACTCAGCCACACTCACCCTGTAGACAGACACAGGTATGCAGGTGGTGTAATGTGCAATGGCTGCAACACATGCCTTGGACAGGCCATATTGTCCCTGGCCACATGTCCACCTATCAAACTGCAGAGCCATATATGGCCAGACTGACAAGTGTACACACATAGCAGGGATATTACCAGGTATCCCACCCCTAGGACACTAGACACAATAACAGTACCAAGCAGGCCACACATGCTGTCTAACACAAGGCCACTTTGCATACTCCACAAGTGCTGTGCCCGCATCAATATATACAACAGATATAACCTGTGGCACATGCAATAAGCATTGTAAGCTGTAGTGTGCAATCATGGACAGGTAGGGGTTCTAATCTCACATCATGCAACTGTGTGTGTGTGTGTGTGTGTGTGTGTGTGTGTGTGTGTGTGTGTGTGTGTGTGTGTGTGTGTGTGTGTGTGTGTGTGTGTGTGTGTGTGTGTGTGTGTGTGTGTGTGTGTACATGTGTCTGTGTGTGTGTGTGTGTGTGTGTGTGTGTGTGTGTGTGTGTGTGTGTGTGTGTGTGTGTGTGTATGTGTGTGTGTGTATATCAATATATCCCCCACAGCACTATGGACCTTCCCATATGGGCTATCTCTGTGCAATAGTATGCATTTTCTGGCCCTGTGACTGGCTGCTGGCCTATAAATTCCCTCCTCTACAAGGCCTGCTGATGTCATCCACCTTAAGTGCAGTGGCTGACAGTCTAATATCAGATAAACTCTGTGGCGCATGCGATACATACTGCAAGCTGTAGTCGGCAACAGTAGATAGGTAGGGGTTCCAATCTCACATCATCCAATTTGTGTGTGTACATATATCCCCTTGTGGCACTACTGACATGCCCATCTGGCTTATCTCTGTGCAATGGTTATGCATTTTAAGGCCCTATGACTAGCTTCTGGCCTCAAAATGGGCCTATTTTACAAAGCCTGCTGATGTCATTCACCTTAAGAGCACTGGCTGACAGTCTTTGTTTGTGTCTTTCGGCTTTTCCCGGTTAGGAGTCACCACATTGGAACTCCGGTCTGCTAATGATTGGTAGTTGATTTTTACGTGCCAAGTTACCAGCCCTGATGCACAACCTTCAACGAAGGTACGCCCATTCACGCATGTCTCCACGCAGAAGACGCTCTAGCTGAGAATCAAACTGGACAGCGTCTTATGAGATAAAATTTGTGGTGCATGTTATAAGTACTGCAAGCTATAGTATATAACGGCAGATAAGTAGGGATTCTAATCTCATAACATCCAACTTGTGTGTGTATGTGTGTGTGTGTGTGTGTGTGTGTGTGTGTGTGTGTGTGTGTGTGTGTGTGTGTGTGTGTGTGTGTGTAAATGTATCCCCTTGCAGAACTAGAGATATGCCCATCTGGCCTATTTCTGTGCAATGGTTCTGCATTTTATGGCCATGTGACTAGCCGGTGGCCCTAAATAGCCCTCATCTACATAAGCATAATTGATGTCTGCCACCATCTAGATTTGTACGTGCAGAATACCCAAGTGACATGTATCAAGGGGAGCAGACCTTGTCACAGGATATGAAAGCATGATGATGCTGACTGCCCCCATTGTCTCTGACACACTGTTCTACACATATGCACCTAGGGAGCCATGCATGTATGCTGGCATACCTTGCTGATGTCATATTTCTGCTGTGCTGCCTTGCAATCCTGTGCCACTGTATTACCACCATGTGTTCATAGTTAAATAGCTCAAACTCCTGGGACAACAACATACTCAGGTCCATGACACGCCTGCCATTTTGTAACACTACCGCCAGTGTACCATCAAGCAACAAAGATACACAATGTCTGATGTGTAGTAATGAAACATTCCAGCATACAGTGCCTGTCATGGCCCACAACAACTCCAATGGCAAAACACTACTGCACTACACAAACACATGTAAAGTAATATGGTCATCCAGTGCATTGAACATATATGTGCAGGTCCCTGCATTAATGGCACAGATGGCAGAAATGTGACACAGGTATCATCACATGCACAGAGTGTGATGTGGGAGTGCCAGAGGCCTAGGCTGTGCCAAACAGTTGACAGCATGTGTATGAGTCAGGAAGGGATGCTGGTTAGAGAGGCCATGGAGAGGTGCCATGTGTGTCTGTTGGTGACCTGCATGTGACAGTGGTGTTCAAGTCTGTGCATGTACACTGTCAGGCCCAGTGCTAGCCCTACAAGTGTGTATGGTGGGCATCTGTGGCCCATACATGGTAGAGTGGACAGTTCACCATCTCCAGCCACAAACACAGGAATTGGCTTCACTAGGAGTAGCATGGGCAACACCATGCCCAAGGTCAGATGGGTTGCTAGTACCTGATGGTGACTGCTGTTGGCTGTGCCTGTGTCCCCCAAGGGACCTCATTGGACCACATGCGCATGGCCTGCCATTTTCTGGTGTGGACAGCACACTTTCCTGTGTAGTGCTGGAGGTACTGCTACTATGGGACCGTGAGTGTGCACAGCCACGTGGACTCTCAGCAGATGCTGTTGCTGGCCTATATCCACTTGTCTGATGCCCAACTCCAACCAGATGTTCTAGCACAGACAACATGCAGTCAAAAACAGACACTGTCTCAGCCCACCATCTGTCCACTGCATCAGTGAAATGATCCAGGCATCACCAATGTGGTGGAGGCAGTCACAGATGTCAGACTGTGCTGCATCCATAACCCTAAGCATCCATCTATTGTTGAGTTAAGAATGTGCCTGTGCCTCCACAGATGAAAATGGTGGATGTCTCCATCGGTACATCATTCTTGCAAGACAACAAGAGGGGAATACATTACAGGACCAGATACATGGATTTCCACTATGTACATAGTGACCCTACGCACCCATAATGGCCTGCACTATCCAGTGCTCCCTCACACTTCATACCCCACAGTCTGGCAACACACTACATGTGTGGCTATCACCACGATAGTAGTGATATCAGGTAATGTCCCTGTGTGCCATGACAGATTCTATTGTATGTCTCTAAACCATCACTGCAGTCTACTGTGGTGTGTCCCCTATGGCAAATCCCCACTAATATGTCATATGACCACTGTCAGACAAATAGCAGTGTGCTATTACAACTATATGAGGACAGTCCAGCAACACCAGTGTGCCACAATGACAGAAAGCAATGCAAATCTGCTGTAGTATATATTCCCTGTAGGCATCATACCTCTCGACTATACAGATGTTTGCAGAATGTCAACATGTTTGCTCATAGATGGGGTACATTTTGCACAAACTTGAGGATGTCTGACAAATAGTTGTCCACTCATTGATGGTTGCTGTCAGAAAATTAAAACAAAATCTGACTGTCACATGTCAGACCCCTCAGAAAACACTTATGCTACAGTAATATCTCTTAGTCTATTCACATTCTTACTTTGTATGGCCAATATGTATACTCTGTCGCTGGGTTTGGACCTTTGTCCCCCCATTAATTATGGCTTTGTCCTGATTTCTTACTGTAGGAGGTTGAGAGGTATGCTAGGCATAGCTCTCAACCAAACAGGAACTAAACAGGGACTTAGCCAGAGTACCTCAGGGGCAGTCAGGGACACTTTTACAATGTTAGAACTATTTAAGTATGACATTGACAGACTGAGAGGAGATAAATTACAGTACATTTTTTGATGTTACAGAAGTGTACCCCCTTACTTAGTGTCAGTATGTCTTATGTGTAATCCAGTATCTTTACTACAGCAGCCATCCATTGTAGGAGGGATTGACAGGGACAGAGCGGATATGTGATTCAAAGCATGGACAGTTGAGAGGCATGCCTGTAGGCATACCTGTCAACCTCTTAGAACAATAAATTTGGACAAAACCATAAATAAAAGTGGGACAGAGGCCTAAAAATAAGGACAATTTTCAAATATTGCTCTTACAAACTTAGAAAGTTGATAGAATAGCAGGTTTTACATTAGCATGAATTTTCTGAAGGGTATGAAGTCTAAAGCTCAAATGCCTGTCATTATTTTCTAACTTTAGTCTTTAATGATTTACCACTAAATTGCCAGAAAACCACAATTTTATGAAAAACAAACCAAAAATATGAGGCAAAAATCTGGTTATTCTGCAAAAATATGTACAGTTGAGAAGTATGCTTGTAGTTGCTGGACAGCACAGTATCACTGACATGTCAATATCATAGATCTAATACAAACCTACTGTTGTAATCCCTATTCCCCATGCCTCCATCCTCCCATCTGCATCCCGTTTCATGGGGAAATCTAGTATATACCTGGTAGAGGGATGTATTCCTTTTTTTATGCATTTCTCTGCAAATGCTTTGCACATACGCTGTCTGTGTGAGTAAAACCACATACAGACCTGTTCCCCATAAGCAGTTGCTTGCCTTTTATAGGTAGTACTCATTAACAGGTAATTACCTCTGCATCAATCTGTGGCTCAGAATTGCTAATTGCATCCAATACAGCTGAATTGCACTATCATTAGCCAATGACATGGCACCACATTGCAATATATAAGGTCTTCATGTAGGTCTTGGCCCCTTTCTTAGTTTTTGAGATGGGTATTACTAAGGTGTGGAGACTACAGGATCACAGAGGGCAGGTACAAATACTGTCCTTTATAGAGATGTATGAAGAATGTCTATAATTTTGCCTCCTTTGTTTGGTTAGTGTCCCATGACATTATGGTCATCTGGCAGTTCACTGGCAAACATTGTGCATTGAGGTCAGTTTGGGGAGTGAGACATGTGAGTGTCACATTTCATACCCATCAGAATATGCATGCTAATGCAGTAGCTGCTATTCTATCAACTTACTATCTTTGTTGGGGCAACCTGTTAAGCATGTCCCTATCTCTGGCCCTTTGCCCTCATGTATGGTTGTGTCCAGATCCCTTGTTATAGGGGGTTGGGAGGTATGGTTGGTCTGTAGCAGGTACCTTAGCATATAGCTGTGTATGCTCCAGGCTGTAGCTACTTCTGCGGCTAGGACACATAGGAGGGAGTGTGAACACTCTGGAAGTCAGCAAGCTGTATGTGTAACTGTAGCAGCAGTGTTAGCCCTGTCGTTAAAGCACAGCCAGGGTAAGGGTAGCCTTAGTCCAGTTGAGGAATGTGCTTAAGTTACATCTGTCATGCAACAGTGCCAATAGCAGAGTAGTAGGCGACATATAGTTAGGCTATATAAATATGTGCAGTGTGCTCCTACCTGCAGACCTTTGCCTTGCAAAACTGAGTAGCAGATAATTCAGTAGCAGTAACCTATGGGGATTAAAACTGCATGACTGGGTCATTACTTGCTGTCTTCACAGCAATGTAATTGAAGTGCAACATACTGGATTCCAACCCAGGTCTCTGTGTGGTAAAATGTACTGTATGCAAAGCATCTAACAGACTGAGCTACTGAGTCAGTGCAGTAGCAGCGGTACATGCAAGATATATGTGCATACATAGAGGCTGTGACACACATTGTCAGTATCTATCAGTATGTGCATGGCTTTCAAAGTCAGTTTTTCTGCAGCAGGGTCCCAGTTGAACATATATACTGTGCCACTGATGTCTTAGCAGGTGTGTTTAAAGATGCTGCTGATAAAAGGGAAAATGTATTTGCTATCCCAGGCCTCGCATACTTCCATTATTACATATTTGTCTGTCTACTGGTGTATTTTTGCATGAGAGTCCCAGGTACACTCACCATTTTTCCCATTAGGTTTAATGTCAGTGTGTCAGTGGCAATCAGTATGCTTTGTTGGAAACACCTGCCTTAACTAAGATCTGTGTGGCATACTAGGTTAATGTAGTGAGCTGTAATCAACAGGGGCCCGGGTTCAAAACATGGCAGAGGTGATTATTTTGTACATGTGACTAACAGTGTGAGAAACACATAAGATGATTAAGGCTTATTAAAGCTCATTTAAGTGGCTGTGCACAGAGCTAAGTGAAGCGCTAACTTTCCATTTCTTGTACAGCAACAGCTGTGAAGTTTGACAGATTTTGTAGATTCATTTGTCACTCAAACCCTAGAGAGAGGTGTGAGGACAACATAAAAGTGTTGTGAAGCCAATTGGATCACATTAGTTGTGTCCTGTGGACACATGTGCAAAATGGAAAGCTATGTATGCAGTGATATTTTTTTTGTGGGACAGGTGCCCATTTTTTTTTTAAGGTGACAATGGTATGTTGTGGAAAGGAAATAGGTATGTGTGGGGAGGTGAGTTGGGTAGGAGAGGATGCATTAGCAGACAGACAAGACAGCAGACAGGGTGGTGTGTGACACATGAGTGGGTAAACACCTTGGATTGGGAGGGAGTTGTGGAATCTGAAGTGCATGTGCCTCCAGATGGCAGCAGTGTGACTCATGTCTCCACTCGTTGGGACAATCAACTCTGCTCCTTCACTGCCCAAAGCTGGCTGTGTTGGAGGCTGGGCACCAGGGCCAGCTTGCCCCACCAGGTTGGCCAGTGTGCCCTCAATCTGGCACAGGCGTGGTTCATACATCCACTGAACAATCCTGGGCACCATGACTGGCAGTTGTCATTGGGTGACAGCAGCCCCTCCACCATTGCTTCCAGGGGGAGGCTGGGCCCCGTCCCCTGAAGCAGTTCTACCCAAAGGTGCTGCATGGGCAGTGGAGGGGCACCACCTGCCTGTGTCCCAGATGTGATAGGTCCCAGTGCCACAGCCAGCTGAGGTAGGGTAGGCAGATCACTGGGAACTGGCCTATCCAGACGTACTGTGGTGATGGATAGGTTAGTTATTCCCCAAACATTGTTAGTAATAAGAGCATGCCAGACCATTGGAAATAAACCGATTACAAACCAATGCATATTATGTGAAACACAACAATAAAACAGAAGAGTCAGAATGCAAACAGCATGCCGGTAACTGTTACAGCATAAGACCAACAGAATTGGTAATTCAAAAAAGATAAGTTAATATGCAAATATTATAATACGTAATAATAATAATACAACACATGCCCCAAAATACAGTTTAATGTAACAATGTATGTTAATAGTAAACCATAACCACTGAATAATGATAATAAATAAATGAAGATAAGGGTTGGGGAGACAGAGAGATATATAGTCCATTAATGCCATTATAGGCGATATAGTTGACAACTATACTACTACTATCTACTCTACATGTCTGTCCTTTCTTTATGTGTACAAGTCCCCTATAGATGCTGCAGCATGTACATACCTCTCAAGCTATCCGCATGGGACAGTATGGGCCAAGCAGTAAAAACTGCGGGTACACAACTACACAGAACACTTGCACATCAGGTGGACCTATGTAACTACCAAGTGTACTGTGGGCTGATGCAGTGATACTTTGCAATTTTGGTAATCATTTGTATGTTAAACCTGTGACAGATGGATTGTGCACTACTAATTACATTACATGACAGCAGGACACTTAAGAGACATGTATGTGTACAGCATGGAAAGTAAACAACCATCATGCCTTGCTTGACAGCCATGTGGATATAACCCAATAGCGATGACTGCAGAGGACATCTACATTGCCTGTATTAATTGACTGCAGCAACCTCTAACAGACACTCCAGGCATACAGCCATACCATGATTACACATTTTATTTTTTTTATTGTATTTTATCATTATTGTACTTATTTCCTTTATTTTATGCTGTATTATCACATTCCTGGTAATGATTTTAACCGTCCGTGACATCTGAACACATGATTATTTACTCATAATATAGGCTACCTCACCCATTTGCCTGTAGTTCCTGTAGAGAGAATATCTGTAATCATTATATGACTGATACTGTAATATTTTTGGCAGGCATGGGGATAGAGCACAATTGCAGTGACTGCAGAGGACATCTGCATTGAATGTATTAATTGACTTTAGCAGCCTGTAACAGACACCCCAGGCATACAGCTATACCAAGATTACACATTTTAATTCTTCTATTTTATTCTGTTATTATTATACTTATTTCCTTTATTGTATGCAGTATTATCACATTCCTCGTAATGATTTTAACAGTCTGTGACATCTGAACACATAATTATTTACTCGTAATATGGACTAACTCACACAGTTACCTGTAGTTCCTGTGGGGAGAAAATCAGTCATCAATACATGACTGATTCTGTAATATTTAATGTTACATAGCACTGGATTCAAACCCTGGTCTGTGTGTGACAAAATGTACTTCATACAGAGCACTTAACAAACTGAGCTACTGCTGAATACTGATTGACTTCTATTGGCCTACAGCTCACCTGGAACCAAAATATGACCTGGAAATAATATTACAGTTTTATACTAGACTGCAGTGACAGTTGAACACACATGCATGAAATTCAGGCATGACAGAGATCCTAGGTAACCTATACATTACTAAATAGAATGCAGGTGTACACAGTATATTGTTAGTGGGTTGTAATATCTGTGAAGTCAACAAACAATATCAGATCATGGGTTGGATATCTCACCCATATACCTTGCTTACCTGCTGTTTGTGGAAGACAGAGCATTATGTGAGCAATATTGGTCTTGAAACAGCATTAACCGTTACTATATGTGTTAAACATGACATTTGGCAGCCATTATATTTGCAGTGTACAGCTATTACACTGTTATACTTGACTACAGCACCTTATCTCACAGCCTGAATGCATGTACCTGAATGCGATGGTTAAAACAAGACAATTATGATGTACACAATTTACCTTGCTGTTATTGGTATTGGTTCATGTGTTATTGCAGCACAGCTGTCATAATTGAATTCTTGCACAACATCTCTAATTCCACAATTACTGCACAACAGCATTTACTAGAGATCCCTTCATGCATTTACTGGTATAGTTTTGAGCTTTTATTGCACAACAGTTGTCATTATGTAGGTGTTGCAATATAGCTGTAATTTCACAGTTATTGCACTACAAACATTTTGCAGATACTTTATTACAGTTAATGCTTTACTCTTTCTTGCTTATTTGACTATAGATAGCAAAATACATCTGTACTCACCACACTCAAGGTGCGACCTGGCCAAGAGCCCTGCATGCACCTTGATGTTGCGAGCGCTCTCCTCTGCAGCTGTTGGGAGAGAGGCACACCATTATGCATACCAGTTTAGCAGACTTTCAGTTCAGATATTTGTCAAACAGAGGTAAATGTGGGACATTCCTTGCCTGAGCATCTCTGCTCCAGGTGGCTAAGAGATTCACCTTCCAACACTTCAGGTCATTATAGTGGTGATGTACCTGCTCACCTGTGCAGGGGATATCTGTCACACTGGTGAGTTCATGTGCCAGCTGGTCTCAGGGCTCCACCTTGCACTCTGAGCCCTGGAATTCCCCCTGCAGCAGCCAGGCTTCATGGTTTTCCACCAGGAGTCTAACCATGACCCTGGACTCTTGAATGCCCCACCATTGCACCCCAAAGCACCCACCCTTTCCAACGCCTGCCATAGTCACTACACAGAACTCCAACAGATTCTGCTGTATTCCTGCCCAGTGAGCTTTAAATAGACTGTTTTCCCACTCTTAAATGCCATTGGGCAGCATTTAAAAATGTGCCATGTCACTTAGTGCGCAAACCAGCCAAGCGGTGCCAAGCAGTGCATAAACATTTTCAGCCATTATTATGTTTATGCAGTGTTTAGCAGTTCTTAGCAGTGCTTAGCTGAGCACAGTGGGCCAGTATTTAAAAAAAATTGGCATAAATTTTATTTCTAAAATAAATGCTTATTTTCTTTTCCATGTATTCAATAAATAAATAAATGAATAAAATATTCAAACCCTGAACTTACTGCACATGAGGCCGTAACTCTACCCACTTAGCTATGTGGATATGTGGAACTCTGGTGTACCTTTACATATACTGCTGAGCTACATATAAACACTGTTGAGCACTACGCTGCACAAACCCAATCAGCTATGCTTAAACTTGACCTTTAAGTAAATAATTAAATGCATCTGTTTTTTATTTTTATATGTCTAGCAGGCTGCTTAGCATTGCTGGGCTCCATGACGCACTGCACAAACTTTTAAAAAATAAAAAATAAAAAATGACATTGCTATACAGCAATCGGACAGTGTAGGGAGTGTGTTCCATGGCTCTCACTCTGCAAAGCGCCATCATTAATATGCATGGCGCGCTGTTGAGGGGGAACCATGTACACAGACATGGTAACATTCCATGTAAGCTCTACACTATGCCTACAAGGACTTTATTAAATCTGGGGGATAATCTTTTTGTCTTTTTTAATTCTGCCAAATTTACCTACTTACTCAAAAGCTCATACTGTGTTGTGTACTGTTTGTCCAACACTGCTATACACTGCTAATTACAGTTTTCACTTTTACTGGCTGTTATGTTATACAATTGTGGATTTAAGTAAGAGGAGATTTGAGGGATCAGGATCAATACATGCAACCTTAACCTTATCTCCCTGCAGAAATTCTTGTTTAGATATGTTTTTATAATTAACATTTTGGTTAGTGTAAGAAAATAAAAAAAAATTCTACTCACAGAAATTTTGATTGAACATAGGAGAAATTGCACAATAACACATCTCACAAGAGACTGGTATAGTGGAAGCTTATGCATTCCTAGGCTGTACTACAATGAAGATATTTCAAATCATTTAAAAGTTGATCCTTACTATGAAAGAAACATTGTGTTCAAAAAAATATTCATTGTGTATATAGCTATCTATAGCTTTGTAACAGTTCACTATGCCAGCTATGATGTTATTAAAAATTACAAGGCCAATATCTATTGTTACCACCACAGTGCATCACTGCATAATAATTTCTGTCATGTTTTACAGCAGTTTTTACATACCATACAGATAATGTGTTGCTATACACAAGGTTCAAATTTATTTCCTGTGCATTTTTTTATTTGTGTATTTAACTGTGTAAGCAAAATGCTCTTTCTCAGACTCATTTCACCTACAACCCCTGAAGTTCAAGAGTGATTGAAGTATATAAAGGGACAGAGACAGCACTGGGGCATAGAGAGATAAAGCCCTGTCTATGGCCCAGGTGACCTGAATTTAGTTAGCATTGCAGGCATCTGAGGTAGTACCAAAGCAGGCACCCATCCTAGGGGTTAGGGGAGGGGCCCATGGCCAGGGCACACAACGCTGTATGATTTCCCAAGTGGAAGCCGGGGAAACTACAGTAGGATGGTACCATGGATTGGTGAAGTGTCATGTTGACATCAGCCCTTTGCAGAAGTAGGGAGTGTTCAGTACCAATCAGCATGTTTCATTCTCAGAATTTACTGGGTGCTCATACAGATTGGGACTAAAGTAACTGAAAATTTTAATTTCCTGAAGGTGCCGCTTACTGTACTTGCTGAACTGGACTGGAACCAAAGTCTTCTTAAGAAACAAAGTCTTGCTGGCTGTTTACTGCTGAATTAGAGACACATAGCTTTTCATGACTGCATCTTGTTTAAAGCACCAAGCCTTCCAAATTGCACACTAATAAAGAAATATATTTTGCAACAGAATACTGTTTCACTGTAAGCACATTTACTAATAAATAACTTATTTTTATAACAAACAAGATGTACGACTGTAGTTTACAAATTTATGTGCAGAGTTTTTCCTTCACAGCTGATATGGACAATGGCTTTATGGGTTTCCATTCTTCGGTTACCTCGGAACCTAAGTTCCTACCAAATACCTCTAACAAAGTTTAGTATACAGTCTAATATACTGTTCTAGTTATGCATTTTAGATCCTGTTTTTCCTTTTGGTATCTTTTTTGGGATTAATATGGAAACATCTGTTCTGCTGATACTTTACTTTCCAGACTTGTTTAAGGAAATAATTTATAATAGACTTTCATTTTGTTCTTCTGTGAAACCATTTAAGCACTTTTGCTGATGTGAGAATCAGGAATTGTTTTCTGCTGATTTTACAAAAACATGTCCATTAACAGAAGTCTGAAAGGAAATATCTGTAAGAATAAGTCAAACTGTTCTGCTGCTGATATTGAAAAACATATTTTTGAGGAACTGATTCTGAAGAAACAACTTTGCATATGTG